>NC_092817.1:64751126-65051126 GCF_023375885.2 Dermacentor andersoni | reverse complement strand
ATGGAAACGCGAATCGTGCTGTCCCTTTCATTGGCATCAGCTGACGGAAACAGTCGCTTAGGAACGTCCGAGATCGGGCTAGCTATAGCTCTGCATGATCAGTCATTCGTATGCTTTCTGCGATAGATATCGTGTTCAACGTACAGCACTCGCCCTGCACCCTTAATTAGCTCGTAGCCGGATCCAATTTTCGTATTCAAGTAAATATCAAAGGCAAAAACTGCTGAAAGGAACATTAAAAAAATGTCACAAGCTTGCATGGCACACGTACCACAGTCACAGTGTAAGCTGGAGGAGCTCCATAGGAGACCGTCGTAAAATGCTTTAAGGCGGTTACTGCAAGTGCGGCGTTTACAGAAAGTAGTGTTTTTATTTGCGCGCATTTATTGAAACGCACTCAGGTGTGCTTTATGATTTGAAAAGTAGGTCGTGAACGACATGCAGTGGGGCACTACGGGTACTTTGTTGTCTACAGATGCAACTGTGACTGGGCCTGTCCGCCCGACGTTGAAGGAGAGCTGCGGCTTGTGCTGCTCTCTGCCCAGCGGTCTGTTGAGCCCGACGTCGCCTGGTTGCAGCTTCGGCCGTAGCGCTATTCGTTTCTCCAGCAGAGTTTCGTACCTTGCGAGGAGGCGCCATAATGTATATCGAAGAGTAAACACGGGCACCGAGACTACGTGGCGCACATGTCCCATCCCTTGACGCATGGCACGATACGATGCAACTTCTACATGCCTTGACACTTGGTGGAATACAACGCAACTGCAATGCAATGCACATTTTGCACATATCGACGCTACGCGGCACGCATTTCACACCTCGTGACGGGTAGCATGATACCATGCATCTGCAGCATGGTGTCCCCCCTGTTGAAATAATATGCAACTTCAACGCAAAATGTGCACGTATCGACGCTACGCGGCATACATCTCACATCGCGTGACTCTTCGCGCGCTAGGACGCCTGTATAAGTCATGTTTCCCCAGCAGGTAGCAAACGCTGGCGTGGTGCGGTGGCAGAGTAGCTGACTCCCGCGCAGAAGGTCAGGGTTATATCCCGGCGGGAACTCGTCATTTTTTTCGCATTCCTGGCGATAGCTGTGGCAGACAACGGCGACAGCGACAGAGAACATCGCCAACCGTAGCGACTATTAGCCCCGGGAACGACCTACAGGGGCGCTGCGAATCTCACTCGCGGAACGTCAAGGCACGAACTCGCGCTTGTCGTCTGCTGCAGTTCTGGCACTGTCGGGGCATCTTCAGCAGTGTGTTTCCGTTTGTTCGCTCTCGTTTTCTTCTACTTGTATACTTATGACGGTTATCTCAAATATATTTTGACGACGTCATGGTACGCGAAAATTTAGTTAAAGAGCTTATTTCCTTGACAACAATATATTTCTCAAAAGTAACGTTACAGTGGCCACCTAAAAAGCGCAGACCGTGATCGCATACGGCTGCAGGCAGAAGGAAGTAGAAGCCTCATTCATAGTGTAGGACATATTCAAGAGCCCATTGCGAGTTTCTCATGCGCGGATCTACGCTTTTCCGCAGTTGTTTACGTGAATAATAAGAGCATAACTGCAAGAACATAATCCAGTTACAATATCCTGCCTGCCGTGATGCAACAAGCATGTCACAAACGCTGGCTGTATGTGACTTCCACAACATTTACCTTAATTTTAACCCGCTAAAGCATGTTTGGTCGCGACGAGTAGTTGATCATATAATATCGAATTTTTGCATTACTTCACAGTAACGTTCGGCAGTAACACGAAATCTTAAAACTGCAGTTTAGATTCTACCAGCACCACTTGCTTCTTTAACTGCTTCTCAAAATGAGAGGTTTCTTCACCGTTAATTTTAGGTGACGGTAATTCGGAGAAAAGCCAATTGAGCCTTGCAACTGTTTGCAGCATACGGAAAGGAATGTACCAATATTTCGTTTTCCTGTGCGACACCTTAAACTGACTTGAGGAATTTACTCGAGCTTTTGGTCGAGGAACAGACATAGAAAATCTGTTCGGCGAGCAGACGCAGGCTGCTCGGTCGAAATTTTTCAGTGAAATATGCCTTTCGGATCGCATACGGCTGCAGGCAGAAGGAAGTAGAAGCCTCATTCATAGTGTAGGACATATTCAAGATATCATTATTCCCCGGTGGATGTCAAAAAGCAAGTGAATACATGTGAGGCTTGTGGTGTCTTCCTTACTAGGTGGGCCATATTGTGATCAGAGGCTACTGAGGGCAAAAGGATAGACAGTTGGGTGAGTTGGTACGGTAACATGATTTTGGCTTCTAGCGCGAAGTGAAACACGGACACAGAAAGGACTGCTGTCTGCTCCTTTCTGTGTCCGTGTTTCACTTCGCGCTAGAAGCCAAAATCATGCTACTGAGGGCCACTATGAAGGCTACCATGACAGGCAATACATAGCGCCAATTGATCGTCCCTCGGTCTCAATCACGGAAACCTTCTTTCAGGTGATTGCTGTTACGGTATTCGTGAAGCATGCACATAGTATACATGATGCGCAGTCGTGTTAACAGCCATGAGCAATGCTTTCCTGGGTGCCTGTTCCAGAGAACGGTCGAAAGGTAGTTCGAAACTTTTTCATTTCAAAACGCCCCCAACTCTTCCTTTTATGCATTAGTAAAGTGGCATTTGACTAGAACAACTCACCAGAGTAATAAGAATCGTGATGAAGGCTTCGCTGGGCAGTGTCCCAACACGGATTTGTTAGCTTGACACCACATAGCAAGTTATTTCTTCCATGTAAAATGCAATGTCTCTCATAGCTAAGTTCTAAAGGAATTTCAAGTGTTTAACGGAGCATCATACACAATGTTGCGTGTTGAATTTGCAGACGTTCTTTTTGCGCAAACTTTATGAACAGACATGGCACATATATTCGATATGCATTCAAAAACCAGCGGGCTCCTTCAAAGCTACCCTATTGCGATACCAAAGCAACAAATTTTCTCGATTGAGCGGTTTGGAAGAGGAAACCATGGTTCCGGCATGACAGCAGCAATAAGCCCACACATCCTCAAATAAGTACGGCTCAAGCCACCAGTACCCCAAGCATGCACGAAGGGAACGAGCACGCGCCGCAGCCGAGCGAGCCGGATCGGGCAACTTCTCGTCGCTAATTAGATTGAGCGAATATCGACTTGCGCTATAAGTTTTAGACTACGTGAAACAGACCCCCCCCCCCCCCCCCCAACAGGCAATTAACTATATAGCCTATATAGTGAATGCTTCTTGAACATGATAGGAAAAATTATCAGTGCTTGGTGTGGTCATCTGATAAGGCTGACAAACGCACAGACCATCTTCTATAACATTGCGAATATTATGATACTCAGGGTTAGAGGATTTTCGGAGTAGACACATCTTCTGTATAGGAGGCCAATATCATTAGGTGATATCTTGGGTGCATGGCCATTGCAAAAGCTGCCAGCACAGTGCAGAACGCGCATAAGTGCGGTTTCTTCATGAATGAACAATATCGAAAAATTATTAATCTCTTGATTGCAACTTTGAAGACATTAAAATTTGTATTTATGAATGTATTTTCTTTTTCAGCATTTGCACGTATTTGTGATTCCGTGATTTCTCGCCTTACTGCGGGTTTTAGGGGCTCTTGAACGAGTGTCTACGAGCGCTGAGTGTGTAAAAAAACCTACTCTAATGAACATTATTTTTATTTCGTGAGCTGAAAAAGAACATTGGTATTTCTGTATTTGTGCTGTGTGTTGTGAACATTACAACTTTTGTCACTGTATAATTTTCTCTCTTAATTGTTGAAAACAGTTTAATCGTTTGGTGTACAAGACCACCAATTAAGAGAAGTGCATGGAGTAGCCGGTGCCGTCTGCCGGCGCCAACATCTATCTAAGAAAAAAATATCTAAATTGCAAAATATACCGACTGTTGTAAACACAACTTTAGTTAGGGTTCTCAAATATGTTACAAAAGTTACTGAAAATAGCTAGTGTTAGAAAATATTGAAGGTCAATGTTCACAACTCCGAAACCGTGCCCCAAAAGCTAATAGTGCTAATTGCAATAGCTAGAATAGCGTCAGCTCGCCGAAACGTTTTTTTTTCTTACAAACAACAAAACAGGCCAAGTTAACGAAGTCTATATTTGTTCTATACGCTTTATTCAAGTTTAACTAGCCGAGTATTAGCGTATTTTGCGCAGCAGGATGATTACACCAACACGCACGCCCGCACTACGGTTACGTAAAAGCTTGAAATAAGAAAAAACAAGCAGAAAGAAGCCCCCAGTCTACAAAAATAATATGGCTATGTTTCTTTGTTACTCAGTGTTGATTTCATGGAGTCATGCAAACCGCAGAAGTGAGCATGGGCTCCATTTTTACTACTGCGTTGTATAAGTTCGTTGTCCTCTGCGGGAATAGCGCAAGGAAATGCTAGAGCAAGAATATCTACAAGGCCAAGCATAGGAAATGATTTTTCGCAGCAGACCTAGGGATGTCGGCGAGAATCAGTAAATCGGTCAAACGAGCTGCTATTCAAAAAAAAAAAAAATGTCTAAAACTAATTATTTGCCTATTCATAGGTAGAGGCTTCACTCGTTCTCATTTAATAATGCCACATAATAGCTATCTAGCAAAGAACCGAAATCTCTCACTTCTCTCTCCACGCTATCTTATTTAAATCAATGTAGTAGAGTAGCGACCTCTCTCCTCTTCCACTCTTCGTAATAGAAACGCACAAAGACATCGTTTTTACTGATACGTACTTTGAGTTGTGCCCACTGGGGGTCAGCTGAATTTTTTTTCTCTTGATTTGTATCTGACAGTTCGCTCTCTATGTAGAATGGAAGGTATCCTAATGGTATATTTTATTATTGCATGTCATAGTTCACAAAAGCATCCTCTTATGTTGTCCAAAAAATATCTCACGTTTAAAATTCTGGGTCCGATGGTAATGTAAGTACAGGTCAAAAGTTGGAAAAAAACTTAAAAAATAAGCATTTTTCTTTTAATGGCTCGAATAACTGGCAGGATTGTCAGGAACAAACCTCGCCGTCTTGTTTCAAACTAGACTTACCTTAGCTGCTCCACTCGTACATCATTATGACAGGATATCTTTCTTTTTTGTTGTAAGCTCGGTAGCACCCTCTGACCGGATTCTTGCCCCGTAAGAAATGCGAGGACACATCGTGAACACACTAAGCCCAGAAATGCCAACCTTAGTGATGACAACAAAATCACAATAAATTGTTCCTTCTTATAAAGACTTTCAGCATCCTGTTCCCGCTTGAAACAGCTTTCGCAGCTGTTTTCAAGCCTGCAAATTTTGAAAGCTACAACAAATAGCTTTTAAAGTTTTCCCTCGCAAAAGTACAGTGCGGTAAAGATGACCTTACACACGGCTTGTTAGAAACACTGCTGTAAAAGCAGTTGTCTTGACACTTCACTCAGATATAGACGGTTGTTATAGGTGATAAAACATATAAGATATAGCTCCCCCCCCTCCCCACCCAGCGCCTGCGTCTGTTGAAGTACTACCCGCCTCGGATGACATATTGCCTACATCAGCTTTCCGACGGAGTCTAAGAGGAATTTATTACTGTGTCCACGATCAAAGGCTACCATGGGATCGCAAAATCCCTACGTGGGCACTGACGACAATCTCACATAAGCCAAAGTGCGCTGATAACAAACGTGCTGATGCTACTTATGATTCCGCAGGTCTGCATTAACGAAAGCACTCGTAATGAAATATCCACGCGGATATTTTGAATTTGTTTAACAAAGACATGTGAAGAAACCCCTCTCTCGGAGGATTTATAATATGGTACAACTGTAGTGGTGGGCTTGCCGACAGCCCCTCCATTATTGTGTCGTCGAAGAAGAGGAAATAAAGGAGCATGCATGTATTTTCGAAGTTTATTTCTTTGGAAGTGGGAAGGGGACATGACGAAGGTGACTCCCCGAATCTGCTGCCGCTGCCCAGGCACATGCGGATGCACTCCACGATCAAAAAGATCATGTTCTCGTGACGTCTGCGGCAGAAAGGATGTTCATCCGCCGCCCAGGCTTATGAGTGGTGGCACTGGCACTGGCATAGGTTTCTGCATATATATATATATGGAAACCCTATGCACTTCTGCGTGCCTTTCGCCTCTTGGAAGCCAATTTGATATGAAAAGCCTGTCAAGGAAGGTAATCCTACTCGCTTTAAGAGCAAACAAAAGCTACCTCCTGTCAACGAGGAGCGCTTTTGATTGGGCTGTTCAAACAACGCTGTTAGTCACCACCCGATGATCGGGTAGTCTGTTGCGTAAATCTGGCGTCCGGAGATTGAAATAAAACATATTCGAATAGTTTTGCGTTATAGAGCCGCTGTTCCAATTTCTTATAAATCTAATGTACGAGCAGAAATTCGGATAAATTATTGTTTCAGTTATCGCATCTTCCAGGCATGGGAAGTAGAACATGAACAAAAAGGAGCACCAAATAAACCGATGCAGCCATGTGTTCTGCAGATCCTTCAGTAATGAGTTCACACAGTTATTTTGATTTGTTCAACGAATACAGTCACTTGGAACTTCAGCCTGTTGAGGTTGCCCTCCCTAAGCATCTTGTGCCTAGTAGCATAAGTACCAAGACACAACCACAAGAGGTGTTCAATGCCCGCCACAGATGCTGGAGCCACATACTTGGGGCACATTCCAGGGTCTGCAATGGAGATACCGAGGCTTGGTCGACAGAAGTCATCAGCGTCACTCTAGCCCGAAGCCCTCAAAGACAAACTTTCGGTACTGGGGAAAGTTTGCGGAGAAGGAAGCGGACGCACGGTGTCATAAGTATAGACAACCTATCAAACTAACTTTCTGAAAACTCCGTTCATTATATCGAACATTCTGGGTGGTTACATTAGAGAACATATCGTCGTCAACAATTAAGCTTCATCTTGGTAGGAGAAGCTTACTGGCAATGGAAATTATAGATTTTCAAGGTAACATTACAAATTGAGAACAGTAAACTTAATGCAGACAAACATGCCAGAAGATAAATGCCCGTACATGTTTCTATATGAGCGCGTATACTCGATTGAACGCTTTTCCGGTTATTCCAATGTTCGAAGCGTTTAATGGCCGAGAATCGCGCAGTCCCGTTGGCGTCGCCTTGGAGAAAATTACGGCCCTGTACTCTCGGGAATAATTAATTGACGACTTCGGCAAGTAACTGTAGCATATGCAATGCTTGCTCCCGCTCGCTTTATGTACGTTTTGTGCTCAATGCACAGGGGTTGGATTCCTCATACTCTTTACGGTTCAACACACTGAACAGTGGGTTTCAATTTGATGATAAAAAATTTGCTTCCGAGGCAGCTGACAAAGTTCTACGTGAACATAATTGAAATTATCACCACAACTATTACTTCCTGTATTCAACTTTGATCAGCTCCTTTTCTTAGTTGGAGGCACATTTCGTGCCAGTGCCCATATGTTCACGCAACAGGAAAGTGCGGGACGATTGAGTATTCACAATAATGTTCAACACAGATTTCCTTCCACGAATCATAGTTCTCAGGTTTGTTAGTGTGTTCGAAACAAATTTAAATACAAAAAACACTCGCAACATGAAAAAAACTCATCAGACGAAATCCTTGTGTTACAGAATCTCGCGATTCTTTATCTACTTTTTGGCGGAGGCGGACACCGCAGCGCGACCGCTCTTTATTTTTTAAATTTTAATTAGGCAGTAGGGCTAAATGCTTCCTACACAATTTTTCGCGCTTTAATGGCCACGGCGAAATAAAATCTCGCATTGAAAGTTCGAGACATGAAAATCCAACAAATATTTCTCGCGGACATAACTCTTAGGTAGAGATGCGTTAATTTTCCACATTTTCATTGTGAACAAAGCCATCTTGTCATTTACACCATATACATAGGGAAAATTTGATATTGGTTAGTTCAACTACTTCCTTTAATTTCATTGGTAATGGGGATTGCCGTGATTCTTCGAATCTGCATGAGGCACATCTAATGGCTGACTGTGGCTATTTGCCGGCCGCTTTAATTACTCGCCAAATGAGGAAATTACACTAAACTTCTCACTTCAAAACTTTTTCCTTGTATATATTGCAGTTCTTTTATTTCGTTTCTACTTAAAGCGTTACCGCTGTTGTACATAAGGACCGGCTACTGAGTGGACATGCGGAAACTGCTAAGTTCTGTCAGAGGAATACGAAAGGGAATACATATAAAACATTTCTATGTTTAACTTGTCTGAAGTGAATCAATTCAACATAATCCAATTACACTTTCACTGCTACCATCTTGCTACCAACATGCTACCATCTTTGACGTTATGCAACGAGTTGTGTGGGAGAGTGCTATAGTGCGGATGTTAGCCCGTAGTTCATCAGCAGTTGTGATGTTCTTGTTTTACTTTCCTGTATCGGGAATACAAAAGCTTACTCACCACGTTTTTTTTTTTTTTTTTTTTTTTTTTTTTATTGAAGTGAATGTTAGGAGAGGTTGGCGCCTTTATGTGGTGGCACCGGCTACTCCTTGTCACTTGGCAGACGAAACAAATTTGCGCAAAAAGGGAGATAGCGACACTAAATATAACACTCAGTAGAACACCGGATCAGTAAAAAATATACAGTCCAACAGTACATGAGTCGCAAAGTTCTGTGCATGAGTTCAGTCCACGTACGCATATATGAAGTCCGATGTTTTGAACAGCCAAAACACACAACAACACTTGTAATACACTTCAAGTACAGGACAGAATTATACGTATTGCGTAAAAGTTGCGATCACCACATAAACCAACTATGCACCACGAACAACGTTTATGTAACTCATTTAGCGTATTCGGATCATCCAATGCTTAATATTTTCCCAAAATGTTGGTCTCCTCTAAAAACTTTTTCAGAGCAAGAAGCGCTCTTTTTTGAAGGCCCGCAGTTGGCCATGGGCCAAGTATCTTTTTCAGAGTGAATGGTCTTCTGTCTAATATAAACAAATTAGCTTGCAGTACCGCTCTTTGTGTATCGTATTTCGAGCACTCGAGAAGAAGATGATGCACATTTTCGTCTGGATGTCCACAAGAACACTGCGGACTAGAGACACGTTTTATTCTGTACAAGAAGTGTCTCGTAAATGCAGTACCAAGACGCAGCCGGTGTACTAAAGTTTCAAATTTTCTGTTGTCTCTTAGAGTTTCCGGCATTGTTAAGTTTATATATGGGTCTATTGAGTACAACTCCGAGTTCTTAGTTTGCTGGTCAAACCAGGTAGTTTTGCTGAGACGACAAGAAATCTGTCTCAGGATCAGACGGACTTCACTACGCAATAGGGGAAGATTGGTTGTCTCTGCGTTATTGTGCGCTCGATTCGCAGCTGCGTCCGCTGCAGTATTACCAGGAATATTGCAGTGCCCAGGAATCCACTGAAATGCAATTACGTGGTTCATTGCGCTTGCTTTTGTAAGTTCTTTGAGCGTCTCATACAATATCGAAGTGTTCAAAGAATTTTTCTTATTGCTCTGTAGTAATGTGAGAGCGGCTTGCGAATCGCTAAAGATAACCCATTTTTGCGAATGTTTTTCTAAAGTTATGAAACGCAAAGCACACAGGATTGCAAATAGTTCTGCCATGGTGGAAGATGTCTCCCGGGATAATTTAAATGTTTGCTCTAGCGCTAAGTGTGGAATGACGAATGCTGAAGTCGAGGAATTTTTATGACACGAACCATCTGTATAAACGTGGATGTACTGGGGATATAATGAGTAAATTTGGTAGAGTGCCAGTTGCTGTGCGGCTACTATGAACATGTCTCTCTTAGATATAATCCCGTCAACCGATAACTCTATTTTAGGGTATGTTAACATCCAGGGAGGGTAACTAACATCCACTTTGCATAATTCAAATCTTGGTAATAATGTTTTATGTTCTCGAACAACATCGTGAATTTTGCTTTTGTTTCTTTCGGTGAGCGCGAGGTTTAATGGATGCTTCTCGTGTTGGGTTAAGATGCGATAAATATGTCGGCATGTTTCAACCGTTCGTATGACTGGAAATGGGGGGTGACGAGCTTCAGCAATTACTAAAGAACTCGAGGTAGCCTGCGGAACCCCAAGACACACTCGCAGCCCCCTTGCTAGTAAACGTTGAAGACGTTCCTCAGAAGTTTGCGATAAACCATGGAGAATAGGTGCCGAGTAAGCAATTTTTTGTTTTATGAGTGCGTTATGAACTTGTAGTAGCGAAGAGACTGATCCCCCCCACGTTGTGCCTGCGAGTCGCCGAAGTACGTTTATTACTGCATTGGTCTGTTTTTCAATTGCGCGGATGTGTGAAGCCCATGTAAGTTGGTGGTCAAGAATAACTCCAAGAAATTTATGCTCTTTCACAAACATCAAAGCTTGCCCGTTAAGCCTAAGTTGGAAATTAATCATCTGTCGTCTAGTGAAAGGAAGTACGGCTGTCTTTGCGTATGAAAGACTCATGCCTCTTTCTTTTAAAAAGGTGTCGATGCTATCAAGGCCCTCTTGCAGCGTTGTTTGAATGTCTTGTATATTAGAACCAGAGGCCCATATGCAGATGTCATCTGCGTACAGAGAATACCGTAGACCAGACGGGAGCTTTTGTGGCAAGGCTGCCATGACACAATTGAATAAAAACGGACTAAGAACACTGCCCTGCGGAACGCCCTGCGTGATGCTGTGATAATTACTTTCTCCTTCTATTGTTTCCATAAATATTTTTCTATCTTTCAAGAAGTTTGACACCCATCGCAGCGTTCGGCCGTGTAGGCCAAGCTCTAACATACCAGCAAGGACGTGTATGTGACTTACAGTGTCGAATGCTCTTTGAATGTCTAAGAATACTGCTATTGTCACATTTCCGCAGCTTCGTTCATGTTCGACGTATGTGGCAATATCTAATACTGCATCCATTGTACAACGATTTTGTCGAAAACCGGTCATGTGGTCGGAAAACACATGTGTGTGTTCACACCACCATTGCAGTCGACTGTCTATCATCTTCTCCATTAGCTTGGAAAAACAGCTTGTGAGACTGACGGGTCGGTAGGAGTCAAGACAAAGTGGAGTCTTTCCTGGTTTTAGCACTGGAATTACCCGAGCTAATTTCCATGAATCCGGTAGAGTCTCTCTTATCCAGATATCATTAAATATCTCCAAAAGAGTCATTCTTCCTACTGGACCTAGGTTCTTTAACATCACATACGTTACACCATCTGGGCCTGCGGTTGTCTTTGTACGGCATGACGAAAGAGCACTTTTCAATTCATTTAAACTAAACTCACAATCAAGTTGTGGATGTTGTGACATAAAGCACGCACGAAGCTTCTGTTCTGCTAGTGTTGTCGAACTCGCAAATTGTAGACAAGTAAACGGAATTCCTGGTCTGGATATAAGTTGGCAAAATTCGTCAGCAACAGATGTTTCCGGAGTGCTTCGAGCTACAGCAAGGGCTCGAAAGGGATGGCTCTGGGTAACTGGACCACCAAAAGATCGGACAACGGACCATATTCTGGGAACTGGAGTAAACGGAGACAACGACGCGCAGTATTCTCGCCATTTTCTTGTGCCTAATTTTTGTAAGCGTCTGCGCGAAGTTGACTGAACTTTCTGTGCCATCTTGTAGTCGTCCAGCTTTCCACTGAGGCGGTAAGCCCGTTCTGCGCGCCTTCTAATTGCTCTTAGGCATTCATATTCGCCGTCGACTGCAGCGTATTCATTTGGAACAATGACTTGCTTTGTGCAGTTCTTGTAGGACTCATACAATGTATTTGCAAAACTTTGAAAGTTCGGATTTTCACCCAATGAATTACTTAAATGGTGCCGAAAACTTTGCCAATTAGTATACTTTGAGTAGCGGCGGGTCCCTTTACTCCGTATGAGGCGATGTTTGACCAGGATCGGAAAATGATCACTACCGTGCGTTTCTATGTCCGTTGACCATTCAACACCATCAAGAAGGTCTTGGGAGCAGAGCGTAACATCTATACAGCTTGAGTAACGAAACCCCCGCAAGAACGTTGGAGAGCTGTCATTTAACACAATCAGATTACTTTTTTCTGCGGCAGACTCTATAATGCTTCCACGGGAATCATTATATTCACTGCCCCAGATGACGTTATGTGCGTTGAAGTCCCCACAAACCAGCACATGTGAGTTTGCGATACCAAACACATTCACCAAGCTGTCTACTGATATTTTGCTAGAACATTGTAGATAAATACTGATCACTGTGACGCTTGTATTTCTAAAAGATATCTTGCATGCTACGAACTCCGGTATGTTTGAATCGCTCGACTGTATTAAATAGGACGGCAGGTCTTTTCTCACGCATAACATCGCTCTACTACTTCCAGCAATGCGCGATGATTTATATATAACATAGTTCGAAAGACGAAAGTCATCTCGTACGCCTGCTTCCTGTATGCATAAAACAGGAAAGTTATGTTGAGCTAGTAGTTTGCGAAAATCAGCTGACTTATTTCGAAGGCTATTAGCATTCCACTGAAATATGAAAACATTGTTATAACGATTATTCATTGTAAGCCTGCAGTGGAGCTGTTGGTGGTTGTGGAAGCACCAACGATTCCATAGAAAGCAGTGCTTTTACCTCTGGAAGGTTGTTTGCGTGTGGAATGGCACTGAGAATTGCACGCAGAGCTGTGAATAGCACGGGCAGGATCATCTGTGCCACGGGTAAAGACGCGTAATCACCAAACGACGCTGAAGCTCCATGTGTGCTCGAAGCAGGTCGCTGAAGAGCTGACTGAGATGGTCGCTGGGATGACAGATGTGGTTGAGGCGAATGTTGAGGTAGTCGCTCAGATGTTAGGTGAGGCTGCTGTGTCAATGGCACAGGGCGTTGTTTAGAAGGTCGGCTAAGTTCACTCGAAGCCTGGGCAAGATGAGTAGTGTTCTCTGGAGGTGGACCGTGTCGCTCGCTGTCAGAATGTTGTCGACCTGAGTGCTTTAGAGCTGCAGAATAGTTCATATTGACCACTTGCTCTTTCTCTTTGTTGGCAGTTGTAGGCGCGCATCTTACAGCATCAAGGTTGGGTGGGGGCGCATTTCGAGGAGGCAGCCTTCCGTATTTCAACTCATGTCTGCGCAACCTTGAGGCAGCTCTGCTCTGAGGGCACCCGGAGAAGGAAGCTGTATGGTTTCCGCCACAGTTGGCACACTTTGGCTGACACACAGACTTGCACTCTGAATGGTCGTGGTCTTCTGAGCATATCTTGCAGCGACGTGGACTGCGGCAGTTCTTCGATAGATGTCCAAATCTCTGGCAGTTGTAGCATCTCAGAGCAGGGCCGTGATATTCTTCTACGGGATGACTCGTGAAACCTAGATGCACTCGTTGCGGCATTGGTTTATCTTCTCTGAAATGGAGAATGACAGATCTCAGAGGGCGTGATTCTACCGCTCCATCTTCTTGGCGATTGTAGCGTGCCTGACGACGGGCAGATGTCACGCCAAAGTCCTTCAGGAAGTCAACCAGTTGTTCTTCTGTATACTCAACTGGCACATGGCGTATCTTGCCGACATTCTTGGTATAAGATGCCGGAATGAATGGCTTGACTACCAAACCAGCCACTTCGCTCATCGACAGAAGATGTCTTGCAGATGAGACTGAAGTAACGTTGACAGCAAAACTTCCATCTCTGTTCACGCGGAATGACTGTACTTTTTCCTTTGCCGCGGAGACAATTTCCGACGCAGCGCGGTTCGGATTCACTTGCCAGAAGTTGCGGCCTTCCTGTGAGGGTCGAAAAACAACTGGAATTCCCTCAGGCCGCTTCTTTTTATACGATACCAAGGAGAATGGCGTGTCATCGCAGTCTATGTCTTCATCTTCACTTAACTCATAGGTAGATGTCTTGTCGTCGTCAACCCGTGGTTTCTTGGCTTCACTTTCGCTTGTCTCAGCCATATTCACTGAAGGTGAGCTGGAAGGTAGGGCAGCGTTGAAAACTAGCGTCGCCGGCTTGATGACATTAGGCGCGTGGTGTGGCACTTCCGAGTGCGGCGCCGATTCTGCGGCACTCATGCGCCTAGGAATGCGCTGTCGAACATATGGCTCGTGCCGGTGTTCTTTGCCGCCCACCGCCGTGGCAGGCGTAGATGGGCTGCGGAGCGCAGCAAAACCACGCGATACTGTGCGCGATCTCCAGCACACAGGTATCCCACGGGATGTTCGTTCTCTCTGGACAACAGCGAAGTCTCAACACAGCACTAATTCTTGAAGAAAACAGAAAACAATATCTCACCGAAGAAGCAGCGGCCGCTCCACTCACCACGTTACTATAGTTGGTTTATTTATTTATTTATTTGCAGTACCCTTAAATACCACACAGGGGTATTACATAATTAAGGGGGGGACATTATTGCACACTCAGAGATAACAGAAAAACAAGAAAAAAAAGGACAGGCTTATACAGTAGATACAGCGGCACATAATACATCAGAATTTTTGATAGAAGCAATTTGTTTCGGCAGTTAAATCCAAAGTTTAGTAGCCAGAAGCAAATGAAAGAATTTCAACAATTTAGTCCTGCAATGAAGTAGGTATACTTTGAATGAATGATCAGAGCGTTGGGAGATGTATGAAGCAGGGCGAATATGTTCTAGTTCGAAAGTACAAGTGCTGTGGTACAGTTTGAAGAAGTAATGAAGTAAAGAAATGCGTCTTCGTTGCTGAAGTGTTTAAAGATTCAAGGTATTTTGAAGGTGTGCAATACTGTCGCGTGTGTTGTTGCTTGTTATAAAAT
Organism: Dermacentor andersoni; assembly: GCF_023375885.2. NCBI lineage: Eukaryota > Metazoa > Arthropoda > Arachnida > Ixodida > Ixodidae > Dermacentor > Dermacentor andersoni. The sequence goes on along the minus strand of NC_092817.1, from coordinate 65,036,322 downwards.
GAATCGCACGATTATTTAATGATTCCAGTCACTGCTTTAAGTAAGCCTGATGCGGATTCCAAATAACAGAGGCATATTCCAGTAAGGTCTAACTAGAGTTGTACACCAGCAGCTTTGTGTAAGGCGTGGCCCTATAGAGCGTTTTACGCATTAGTCCTAGTGTTTTGCTCGCCTTGCTGGCGATGTATTCTGTGTGCTGATTGGATGTTCAGTTAGTTGACATAATGACGCCGATGTATTTAGACTCATTTACTGCCTCAATGGCAGCGCTTATGATATTATAAGAAACTGATAACTTCGAGAGATGCGTAGCGAATGTCATTGCCTTGGTTTTATTAACATTAAACTAGGATATAGGATATAATAATATTATTATAATAATTAAAATATATAAATATTAGTATATATGGACATTATTCTAGGATACAGAACATAGGTTAGCCTTTCTGACCATGACATAAGCATGACCATTTAAAAAACGAAGAAAGACACTGAATAATGAGCGATAAACTACTTAGCCATCTTACGAAACCACAACTGGTATATTTGGGGCCCTAAGCAATGTTGTTATTTTTTTCTTTCGTGAGTTACGAAGAATTTTCTCTTTACAAGAACCAAGTGTAAAAATACCTCAAGAAGAGCCAAAGTAAATCTGCACCTAAATCTCGACACTCGCAAGAAGTACTAGCACGATAAGTTTATGGTGGTGGTCACCCATAAACCAAGTTTGAATTCATTATTCACCCCGTGAGGCGTTTAGAAAACTAACAGAACCATCGCAAACGTCTATACAGTGAAGGAGGAGGGGTCTTTGTGAAGAGAGGGTTGTGTAAGTATGCAGCAAAAGTGCACTCTTTAATTCTTCTTTTCACATTCTTGGGGTAAGGACGACGAAACCATTCGCCATCTCTACCTAATGGTTAAGGGCAACGCAGCCCCAGTAAGAAAAGCGCCTGCGTTCAAGCAGGTGGCTTCGTACGGCTTCATGTTTTATGCAATCTTCTCGCACTGGTCTCTGGTTCGTGTTTGGGAGACTACTGCAATGTCATATGTGCATAGAAAATGTTATGGGAGAAGCTTGCATCGCACGAAGCTTTGGAAGCGAATAACTTTGGGACGCACTGAAAAAAATGTCGTCAGAGGATCCAAAACACACCAACCCAAAAACATATGTCAAAGAGATGAGATGAGGACTATATATCTGGTTTCTTTACATGCTTCATCCTGGCACTAAAATGCACACATATGTGAAGAAACTTGCTGCAGAGAACACCATGAATTGAATTCACAAAGCAACTCGTTCGTCACTGTTGTTTGCCGACTAACTCCAACTGCGAGCGCACTAATGTGGTGTATGCTAAAATCATTGTGTCTGCATTAGCTAAACGCAGATTGCATCAGAGAAATCCGAGTGTTTTAGAAGCCTTGTTAATAATCGTATCTATGTGAATGTTCCACGAAAGGTGGGATGCTAAGTGCATCCCTAAATATTTTATGAGAGGTACCGATTCTACGGCCATGCTGTTTAGAGTGTAATGGCAAAGTTCGGGGTCAGATATTGTGGTAAATCTCACGACTTTTGTTTTCGAGGTGTTAAATTTCCATTTACCATTGCGTGCACCAATTGTTAATGTTCTCTAAGTCCGACTGTAACTGAAGTGAATCAGAAGGCTAGTTAATCTGTCTGTATATTACGCAATCACCTGCAAACAATCTGACCGTAGAACTCAGGTTATTGCTTATGTCATTAACGTAAACTAAGAATAAAGTAGGTTCAAGTACAGACCCTTGTGGTGCTCCAGATTTAACTTGGGAGAGTGTTGATGAATGGCCAATAACAAAGACTGATTAGTAGCAATTGGCCATCATCATCCTAAACATCATCATCAGCAGCAGCAGCAGCATCACCATCATCATCATCAGCCTGGTTACGTCCACTGCAGGGCAAAGGCCTCTCCCATACTCCTCCAACAACCCCGGTCATGTATTAATTGCGGCCATGTCGTCCCTGCAAACTTCTTAATCTCATCCGCCCACCTAACTTTCTGCCGCCCCCTGCTACGCTTCCCTTCCCTTGGAATCCAGTTCGTAACCCTTAATGACCATCGGTTATCTTCCCTCCTCATAACATGTTCTGCCCATGCCCATTTCTTTTTAGTTGATTACAACTAAGATGTCATTAACTCGCGTTTGTTCCCTCACCCAATCTGCTCTTTTCTTATCCCTTAATGTTACACCTATCATTCTTCTTTCCATAGCTCTTTGCGTCGTCCTCAATTTAAGTAGAACCCTTTTCGTAAGCCTCCAGGCTTCTGCCCCGTAGGTGAGTACTGGTAAGACACAGCTATTATACACTTTTCTCTTGAGGGATAATGGCAACCTGCTGTTCATGATCTGAGAATGCCGGCCAAACACACCCCAGCCCATTCTTATTCTTCTGATTATTTCCGTCTCATGATCCGGATCCGCCGTCACTACCTGCCCAAAGTGGATGTATTCCCTTGCCACTTCCAGTGCCTCGCTACTTATTGTAAATTGCTGTTCTCTTCCGAGACTGTTAAATATTACTTTAGTTTCCTGCAGATTAATTTTCAGACCCACCCTTCTGCTTTGCCTCTCCAGGTCAGTGAGCCTGCATTGCAATTGGTCTCCTGAGTTACTAAGCAAGGCAATATCATCAGCGAATCTCAAGTTGCTAAGGTGTTCTCCATCAACTTTTGTTCCCAATTCTTCCCACTCCAAGTCTCTTAATACCTCCTGTAAACACGCTCTGAATAGCATTGGAGAGATCGTATCTCCCTGTTTGACGCCTTTCTTTATTGGGATTTTGTTGCTTTCTTTATGGAGGACTACGGTGGCTGTGGAGCCGCTATAGATGGCTTTCAGTATTTTTACATATGGTTCTTCTACACCCTGATTCCGTAATGCATCCATGACTGCTGAGGTTTCGACTGCATCAAACGCTTTTTCATAATCAATGAAAGCTATATATAAGGGTTGGTTATATTCCGCACATTTCTCTATCACCTGATTGATAGTGTGAATATGGTCTATTGTTGAGTAGCCTTTACGGAATCCTGCCTAGTCCTTTGGTTGACAGAAGTCTAAGCTGTTCCTGATTCTATTTGCGATTACCTTAGTAAATACTTTGTAGGCAACGGACAGTAAGCTGATCGGTCTATAATTTTTCAAGTCTTTGGCGTCCCCTTTCTTATGGATTAGGATTATGTTAGCGTTCTTCCAAGATTCCGGCACGCTCGAGGTTATGAGGCATAGTGTATATAGGGTGGCCAGTCTTTCTAGAACAATGTTCCCACCATCCTTCAACAAATCTGCTGTTACCTGATTTTCCCCAGCTGCCTTCCCCCTTTGCATAGCTCCCACGGTGTTCTTTACTTCTTCCAGCGTTACTTGTGGGATTTCAAATTCCTCTAGAATATTCTCTCTCTCATTATCGTCGTGGGTGCTACTGGTACTGTATTAATCTCTATAGAACTCCTCAACCACTTGAACTATCTCATCCATATTAGTAACGATATTGTCGGCTTTGTCTCTTAACGCATACATCTAATTCTTGCCTATTCCTAATTTCTTCTTCACTGCTTTTAGGCTTCCTCCGTTCCTGAGAGCATGTTCAATTCTATCCATATCATAGTTCCGTATGTCAGCTGTTTTACGCTTGTTGATTAACTTAGAAAGTTCTGCCAGTTCTATTCTAGCTGTAGGGTTAGAGGCTTTCATACATTGGCGTTTCTTGATCAGATCTTTCGTCTCCTGCGATAGCTTACTGGTATCCTGTCTAACGGAGTTACCACCGACTTCTATTGCGCACTCCTTAATGATGCCCATGAGATTGTCGTTCATTGCTTCAACACTAAGGTCCTCTTCCTGAGTTAAAGCCGAATACCTGTTCTGTAGTTTGATCCGGAATTCCTCTAGTTTCCCTCTTACCGCTAACTCATTGATTGGCTTCTGATGTACCAGTTTCTTCCGTTCGCTCCTCGACGCTAGGCTAATTCGAGTTCTTACCATCCTATGGTCACTGCAGCGCACCTTGCTGAGCACGTCCACATCTTATATGATGCCAGGGTTAGCGCAGAGTATGAAGTCTATTTCATTTCTGGTCTCGCCATTTGGGCTCCTCCACGTCCACTTTCGGCTAACCCACTTGCGGAAGAAGGTATTCATTATCCGCATAATATTCTGTTCTGAAAATTCTACTAATAACTCTCCCCTGCTATTCCTAGTGCCTATGCCATATTCCCCCACTGACTTGTCTCCAGCCTGCTTGCATACCTTGGCATTGAAGTCGCCCATCAGTATAGTGTATTTTGTTTTCACTCTACCCATCGTCGATTCCACGTCTTCATAGAAGCTTTGGACTTCCTGGTCATCATGACTGCGATTGGTCGATTGAGCGATTGGCCGAACAATTTTTAGTCCAAAAAATAACCTTCGAGTTATTGTTCAGATTTCCCAGTTTTTTTAGACGTTTGTGTGGAATTTTATCGAATGCTTTGGCGAAATCTACTGATACCGCGTCTACTTAAGAGTGAGCATGAACAGGGCAATGAAGGTCAGTAATTAATTCGAACAGTTGTGTTTCGCAAGATCGACCGTGGAGAAATCCGTACTATTTCGCAAAAAAGGAAGTTATGTTTTACCAGATAGCTCATGATGGCCGATGAGATTATGTGTTCTAGTAATAAGAAGAACCCGCCAAAATTTTTGAAGATCTTTTTTCAACATGTGTGAAAGGTCGCTATTATAAAATTTGTTCTTCACATATTCAATTTAACTTTTGTACAGCTGCGCTTGTGTGCGGTAGTTGATCCTATCGTGTTCATATGCTGACAGCTTAGCTTTTGCGTACAACGGTTTCTTTTTGTTTATATATACATCGTTTCACGCGCCTCGTGAACCATGGGCTTTCTATAGATGGGGTAATGGTGACTTTCGGCACGTATTTATCTTTCAGCAGAGTTAGTTTTTCACGAATAAGGAACAAGTTCTCATTTGCATCCCTTGTACTGAAAGAATGAAACATATCTGCAGAGAATAATGATATTTCATTGAGCACAGCGTCAGCATTGGCTCTGGTATAATCAAATATAACTTTTTTCTGTTTTTCTGGTTTATTCCTGACTACTGTAAAATTGCACTGCAGTATGATGTGATCCCTGATACCGTCTAATACGCGCACAGATGTCTTCTCCGGTTCCGTTGTCAGCGCAAGATGTAAGAGCGATTGACTACGCGGATGTCTGGGAACCATTTGGTGCAGATTGAAGAGCGTTAGCAGACCAAGAAAATTGTGGCATTCACGCTTTTTTGTGCCGTGGAGGGTCCTGCATGCCTTGCAATCAATATTCGGATAATTGAAATCCCCGGCCAGGAATACTGGTACGCGTGCAAATTTGTTCTGAATATGAGTTAAAGATTCGTTGAGGTATTGAGGGAATTCCTTATGTGAATCAGGTGGGCGATAACGCAACCCAACGGCACAAGTTACGGACGGCGATAAACGCAACGCAATCCACAAAATTCCCAGGCACGATCCCGTACCAACAACATACGCTTGCAAGCTTTTCCTTACGGTGATTATTACCCCACCACCGCGTGAAGTAATGCGGTCTTTCTTAAATAATGAAAACTGGCTTGACAAGGGTAGTTCAGAATTATTAACATCGGGAGATAACCAAGTCTCTGATCCTAACACCAGGTCAGCTGAGCATGCTTCGACATACGAACAGAAATGATCTTGTTTTGGAAGGAGGCTACGGAAGTTTGTCACCAAAATCAACAACGCAGAATGTATCCCTTTATTTTGTAGTCAGTCATCTTGCGTGGTCGCGTCGCCTTCAGGAGAAATAGTCATTTCTTTTATACCGTTTTTCGAAAAAGCAGCCGCATCTGTAGAGTTGTGCTTGGGAAGAGCAGTCACTTCTACAGTGGTACAGTTGAATGAATACAGGGTACCATTTAGAAGGAGTTTATCAAAAAAGAGTTTATATTGCTCACCAGGATGTCGGGTCTTTCGAGCGAAGGCACTAAGCTGCTTCCTAATAAATTGCATCCTAGGTGAAAAGTCCTCCTCTATCCAAATGAAGCAGATTAAGGATCTTTCAGTTTGTGGGCATTTTCGAGAATGCAGGTCTTATCTTTGAAATTTAAGAATTTCACAATTATTGGGCGGGTGTTGTCCTCCCTTCGTTTCCTATTCGTTCTTCAGTTGGCGAGAAGCATGAGCAGCAAACGTATCTTATTTCGATGGTGAATTAAAACAACCGCTTCATTCAAATACGTGCAAGGGTGCGTAAATATTTTACACTCATACAAAACAAGCAATGTTCTGGGTGCTGGTGCCCGTTAATAAGAGAATCTTTGTGCGCTTGCCTCCCTGTGGGATATTGCTTTGTGATAACATGTTATATTTTTTTTTTAGTAACGAGTTTAGGATTTTGGGATAGCCGGCTCCGACGTAGGCTCCCTTCCCGTGTTTCTACATAAAAAATAAATTGAAAGATTATATAATGTTAGAAAATAAAAAAGAAACGAAAAGAAGCAGAGCCAAGTGTTGCAAACACGTGTCAGAGGTGTGATCAACACAGTACTCACGTGAGGCGGATGTTGCATGTGTATGATTACTGCATATTTTTTTTTTACTGTGAATCTTACAGGATTGCTAAGAAAATTCCTGCGTTAATTTCCCATAATAATTTTCCGCCTTTTTAAACTGTATTTTTGCCTTATTGCATTATTTGTTGTTGCTTACATTTTAGTGTTTTTTGCATACATTATCGGAACACGGTTGTTTGAGGTAATAAAATGTGCCCCTGTGTAGCGCCGTGCTCACCAGCACTGCGCACGAGAACGGCATTTGTGCATACGCCGAGTGACTACTAAATTCCGTAAGTATTACTTTACACAACAGGTACCTATCGGTGTTGTCGCAACTGCTGCAACGAACCAATTCAGCAACGGAAAGACAGCTTGCCACATGTGGCCGGCATAAGCGTGACGGCGGACGGAGGAGAAAGTAGGTCTCCCTTCAAGCACACATATACAACCACAACTACAATTCTTTGAAACAATCTGGCATAAGTGCAAAATGGCACTTTCAATCACTCTGGTCAAAAGACAATCGTAACATATATATATATATATATATATATATATATATATATATATATATATATATATATATATATATATATATATATATATATATATATATATATATACATTCTGCTTTATGGTTTCGACTTACGTCAATCTGATTCGTCTGCGTCCTGCTTACGCAGTGTAGGCGCGAGCACAAACTGCGACGAATAGCGGGCGTTCCTAAAATGAAAGGTTTTAATGCGATACTTGCGCAAGAAATCCATAACCCATGTTCGGCATTCTGTCTGTACACACGGGGAGATTTATAGCAAGAAGAATGGACTACGCAGCTAGCTATATTGAAAACATCGCGCCGGAAACAGCATCCCCATTGAATGCGATGACATTATTGTTGTCAGTACTTCTTATTTTATTTTATTTTTTATATGTAGCTATCGCATTGCACGTAAGGCTTTTTATTACTTACTTTAAAAAGAAAAGTTTCGGTAGCTCTCAGGAGAAAGCACATAGCTTTCTCAACACGCACCCCCTCGCCCCCGTTCTTGCAACTTAATCTATGAAAAGGAAAAGAAAACACTCCTTAAGTGTGAAATCACGCGCCATCTTTAGAAAAAACGTTAGAGCCGACATGAATTTGCAATACAGCACAACACTTCAGCACTATAGCAGGAGCCGAAGGCCAAAAGAAGCCAGATGTTCGAGGATTTCGTTCCGCGGTGCCGTTTTACGAAAGTTGCTAGGCCCTTTCCTTTCCTCTGCCGGTGTTGTAGCGAAATACACGAAGCAAAATGTGCTGCAACGGCGGGTAGAAGCCTCGTCTAATAAAATTCAGGGTTCGGTATATGGGACAACCCACCAGTACAGCGCATGAATGGCCATCTTTTCCGCAAGACATCGTGCTCGTGGCGAGGCCCCGGTGCGTCTCTCTTCCGAAGGGAAGCGCCGTTCCGACACGCTACGAGTTACGGACAAAATGTCTGCCAAACTGTCCTTCGAGTCAGTAGTATGAAGTGAGAAACTGTCCCTGCAGCACGACATTCCTCATCAGTGAAACAGCTACTCTCGCCGCCGCTGCACTGTAATCTACTTGTCCAATCAATATACGTATAAGCCTGTCGTTGCAGTTGGACTCACTTTTATCGGCCGTCTCAGACGACTCTTATTTCCCCTGCGTTGATGGCGTGGCGCTTTAACAGTGGGCCTAGCAATAAGTACTGACACGTACGCCCGAAGTTCTAGAAACCTTACCACACGGGTCTCGCATGTGTTAGAACGACACTTGGGAAGGAAGAAGGCATAGGGGAAAGTGTGAAATCTTTTAAATTTGGTAGTTTCGCTCGAAGGGCGAAATAATGACAGCCATAACAAGGATTAGCGTTGGGATCAAACTCCTCGAATGTTTTTTTTTAGAACGCAGTTGCGACGTGTTGGCGTAGCGCAACATGCAATTTAACGCACGGCGTCAAGAAATATTGACGCGCGTTAAGGACCTCGTGTTGCAGAAAATTCAGCGTCAAGGTCCGGCGTCCCACGTCCCGCACCCAGCGTCCAGCGTGGTTTGTCACCTGGGCAAAAGAGAATTTCGCAAATACCGAGCCACGCATACCCAAGCGCTCTTCCACCACCAAAGTTGCTCATAACTTGTCTTTCATACTTTACAAAGTTATTCCTCAGAATTTTGAGAACGGCAGCCCAAGAAGAAACATATTGTGGAAGAAAAAACACCGACAGGACATATCCTTTATGTTAGTTCTTCTCAGATTGAAATATTAAAAGTGCGAAACAATAACAGGAGATCGACCTACGCAAGAGGCCGCGTTTCTACCAGAAAGCCTGCTCTCGTGCATAGCGTTCGCCGCCATCTCATTCCACTCTTAAAAGCGAAACTGAAGTGTCATCCAAATTTTTTCTCTGTGTAGGTCTGTATAGTCCTTCTGTGAAGTCACGAATTGACGCCGAACACTGCCAAATTTTTTTCCGAGCGCGCACTCCGTAATTCCAGAGGCCATTTTGATCGAGCGGCCATGGTAATTCAAGGTTGCACATATGCACAACTGCGGGCAGGGAACGCAACGGCCAGCAGCAGAAACCAAAACGCTGGCCTGGCTCCACCACCAATCGGCTGTACCACCGAGCCGATTGGGCGGAGCGTTCACTTTGCTTCGTCGTTTTTGTGGCCAAATGCACTCCACGCCTCTAGAGACCCTCCAAACGTACGCGAGCGAGCGGCGCTTGCACCGTGGATAGTGCAACACGACAACGACACCTACGTTAACGGCGCCAACGCGAATCGAGCTTCCGCACAATGGATATCACAATAAAGGTTGCGCGGCGCGGCCGCACTCTGAGAAAGATGAAATTTTCGGCAATAAGAAATAACGAACAGCCCCTCAGACCTCCGGCGCAATTACTTCAATGAATTAAGCGCATGGAAGTAGTCATCTAGAACAGATGGTCGATTGCAGGCTTTGCGGGCTGCCCCTAATTGATGCATTTTTTTTTTCTGAATCATTGCATAGTCGCTAGAAAGAAGCTAGAGATCACAACAATTCAGCTAAGTGCAGACAGCCAGCACAACCGCGAAAAAGAACTGGTCTTTAGCGTACCAGTTTAATAATCACACGCCTGTGCGTGTACGTGTACGTGTACGTGCGCGCGCGTGTGTGTGCGTGTGCGTGTGCGTGTGCGTGTGCGTGTGTGTGTGTGTGTGTGTGTGTGTGTGTGTGTGTGTGTGTGTGTGTGTGTGTGTGTGTGTGTGTGTGTGTGTGTGTGTGTGTGTGTGTGTGTGTGTCATTGGATCTGCTGCAATTCTTTTATTCATGTGTCACTGCTAAGGTCTGCCCCACTTCCGTAACTGAAGAAGGTGGAAGTCAGTTCCTCGAAGTAATTATGTTAGACATCTTCGTGCATTTCAGTCCGTTCTCTAGATTTATACCAGATTGAAAAGTTCCGCGAGGGATCGTATCACTAAAAGCCTGTGACTGCTGACCTCAAAAGTCAATCATATAGGAAATTGCTGAATTGTAACTCGCACACAAATAAAATTTGGGTTGCAGGACCGCAGTATTTGATTCTTTATTTCTTCCCCGATTTCTATTTATATGTCTACGGTGACGTTGGCCATTCGTTCTACGCGTCCTGTCATTCCTCTTTCTTATTTCTTTTTCTGAGGATGGAGAAACCTTACATGACTTAATCATCAACTCACTCCTGCGATGCAATTAAGAACTGCAGCCTCAGCGAAGGAAAAACTTATCTATAACATTGAGCAGACCACATATACTTGGTTTACAGGAGCAAAGCCGGATCGATATTTCGGAGCTCATTTAGTGCGTGCCACGCAATACGTGCCTCCTCACGGTTTTAATGAATAGAAGAAACACAGTGCATACCTTCTGTAGTGAGATGAAGACCATAAGACCTTCCAGCTCCCTTAAGAACTTAATCTTATCTAATGGCGCCACGGACATGGCCTTGTTATCTGGCTCTATAATTAGCGGTAATATCACCTGCCATAGTCTATTTACCCGCTCAGACTATATAAAGCGGGTACGCTGTTATTTAAATTATTATTATTTAAAGATTATTATCATTATCATTATCATCATCATCATCATTATTATTATTATTATTATTATTATTAATTATTAATCACATATGACGTACATTCTGGAATGTACGTGAAGCGAAGTTTACGTAAAGCGCTTAACAAAGAAATGCTATAAATTTGGCCATTTCATTACTGCGTTTTTGGCGTAAAGGAAACGAGCGCGCCGGCCAAATTCCACTTCGCTACAGTCACGAGAGTGACGATTAGCGAATACTAATCAGACTTACCACCATCATTAGTGTCGTACTTCCCTTTGCGTGCACGTCTCTTAACCATTCTTACCTCAGCGAGCATCAAAAACGTCACCTTCGTGCTCGTGACATCACTGCGTCTGCGTGTCACGCTGTTCATCCGCATCAATGGCTGTTTCTATTTCAGCATACCTTACGAAAGGTTTAGCACGTAAAAAACAAAAACAAACAAACAAACATACTTATTGGGACCACTTGTTTCTTATACGGATGAAATAAAGACAATTGTTCTTGTACATTTAGTTTCAGAGCATTCAATTGACCGCTTCAGAAACGTCTCGCCTAACATAGATTCCAACATGTGCACTTGATCTACGTAATATTTTTTTTAGTTGTTTTATGGTTTGCACCAATGATCTTCCGCCGCTCGGTGCTACTATAGCAGCCTCAAAGCTTTCCGCTTGTGAGGAATGGTACGTTGTGCCTGTCTGGTAGGGAGCGCCCACTCCGCATTCTTTATTTATGTGTGTTCGTATGTATATGTTTCTCTCTCTCTCTCTCTGCGTCTACGTTTTCTTCTTTAACTTTCTGCCTTTCTTTTCTCAGTCCAAAGGATGTTTGCCTTCCGGTTAGCCTCCCCACCATTCGCATCTCATTTCAATCTCTCTCCTCTCTCTCTTTGCCAGCGCATAATCTCAAAAAGAAGTTAGTCGTACTGTTATCTCAAAACAGTACGTGCCACTAGAGCAACATGAAGCCAGGCGAGCAAACGCAAAAAAGTACAGCACGTTGCCGAAATTCCGGAATGGGGCCTGAAACAAATCAACTGCTTCTTGCCGGGAAGTGAAACAGTCATGCGTGAGCTAGAAGGGACAACGTGCGTGCCGGTGCAGCGATTAAGGGCTGCCTCATCGATAACTGTTCCGAGTCTTTGGACGCCAGCTTTGTCTTGCTTAGCAGCGCGAGCGACCACCATTTGTCCCACCGGGAAGTACAAACGCCTTCAGACGCCATTTGGTTTCGTACCGGTAGCGCTATTCTGGGCATTGGGACAGGCCTGTTTCTTTTTATTCCTTGATTTGTTTACTGTGTGCTTCTGCTTGTCGTTTATTTGTTTGCTTCAAGCAAGTTCTTTTTTTACACGGCCAATGCTTCTGAGAAGTTCGAAGCCTGCCACGTGTATGTATCGCTTCCATGCTAGTGCGCTGTGACCAAAGAGTAATACACCGATTCCTACGTTATATTAGATAAGAGATAGTTTCCAAAAAGCTTTTACTGTAGGTGTGAATCACTTAAAATCCATTTGGTCACGTCAAATCTGCAAGTGCTCAAGATTTCCTCTGTCTTCCTAGGATTCCAAGATTCGTGATTCAGTTTTCATTTTTTTCTTTACCGAATCATATTTAGTCGAAAGTTTGTGCACCAAAGTTCATCACCACAAGCCGTCACCATGCGAAAGGTTAGCCCCTGTGCGAGAACGGACTGCGGACAATATGCGTGAGGATACGGTATTCGATGTTACTATCATGCAATAGTGAATGGCAAGGAGCACTAGACATTCAGAAACAAAGTATGCGCATGATAATGAGTCAGCCAGAACACTACGTATAATTTACTTCAATACCGATTGTAATTTATTCTGATGACATCGGAAATATTGCCAAATTTCGCCGGCTTCTCCACATGCAATAGATGACCTAATCAGCAAAATATGATAATATGAGGTGATATGAAAAAGCAAACGACCAAGGAGTCCGGCAATATAGAACATTTCGTAAACATGCTTAAAAACACGTCTCAACATTTTGAAGGAAAACAGCCCATTAATGAATCTATGACCCACGTAGAACATAAACTTAGAAATAAAGCTTTGCTAAGCCCGCCATCCTTGAATTTTCTAGATATTTGGGTTCACGAGAAGTTAAACTTGTCTAGCCACATTGAACTAATTTGCAAATACATTAGTAGGGCGACGGGAATAATAAACATGATACGAACCTATACTAAACATTTTACATTCCGGGGTTTTACGTGCCAAAACCACGATATGACTGGTATGCACACCGTAATGGGGGACTCGGGAATAATTTTGACCACCTGGGGTTCTTCAACATGCCCCCAATAGGAACCTACGCTCCAATAAGTTTTAAAGGGCAGCTCTGTTACGCTTTGATGCGCTCTCGCTTACATTATTGTTTTCTCATGTAGGGTACTACATCAAAAACTAATTTTACGTTGTTATTAAAGTTACACAAAAAAGAGCTATACAGTCGATGTGTAAGCTGGGCTTTCTTTACCACACGACACCTTACTTCAGGAAATTAAGTGTACTTCCCTCTAAACGATTGTTTAAGTACAAGCTTTTCTTTGAGGCCTTCGAGCTATAGAAACCACACTTGATTCGTGAACGATGCGATATTACTTACTTCATAAAAGAAACCGGTTATAATTGGAGACAAAATAAAGTTGTGACCCCGTGAGCTCACACAAACTACATAATGCAAACTTTAGTCTCTCAAAATAACTCTTTATCAAACAATAATTTATTGCTACTGGGAGAAGTGAATGCAGATTGGTCGGTACGGGCCTTTAAAAGGTGAGTAAGAATAGTCCCGTTGGGCTACCTCTGACTTTCGCGAAACACACAAGAATCATATGAAAAACATCAATTATGTATCTATTATTTTGTGCGCAGGACAGAGTGCACTTTTCTAAAGATGCTGCACGCTGTAGTGTGTTGTTGCCTGGTGATCAAGGCCGACAGTTTCTCCACCTGAGGGTCTGTTTCAATGCCACTGGGGTAGTCACTACCTGTCGAAGAGATTAGTGCACCTTAAAAATAAAAAACAAATGCGTGAAGCATACTTGCCAGTTGAAGCGAATCCTTACAAGAACACAAGGTGTTTCAGACATTCATACGCGAGGTCTTTTTTTTTTTTGTAAGTTCTCAAGAGGAACGTCGCTTTCTCGATGGCAGCTTGGACGCGACCACAGGAAGTGTTCGGTGTCTCCCGTCTCAGTGCACGATGTACAAATCGGGGAATCGGTACATCCCGTCTTGAATATACATGAGAGTATATACATGGGGTATATACATATACCCCCCCCTCCCCCCCAAAAAAAAATACATAGCAGGTGGGCTGTGTGGTGCATAAGCGAGGAGGGTGTGCAAAAGGATTAATCGGTAGTACGACGCAAACGTGATGCAGAGGTTGTGGATTCGACTCCCACCGGCGACAAGATATCCTTTCGGCCACTTTCATTTCCCTTTTATTCATTATTTTCTACGTTTCAATTTCAATCATAGGTAATTTCCCCGATGTGTCCTTGACTTATTCGTCCGTTGGCTTTATATGGTCACTGTATATATATATATATATATATATATATATATATATATATATATATATATATATATATATATATATATATATATATATATATATATATATATATATATATATATGTATATATCTACAGCTCAACAACGATGATCGCGCAACGCTGCAGTCTCTCTGGAGATCACACCGCAGTTTCTTATCTCCTCTCCCTTTAAACCAATCCCCTGTGTAGGCCTCCGAGTCAATTCTTTTCTACGTACATATCTATCCATCAATATACAAATGTAAATATAAGTTACTCGCCATCTACCATCGCTCCGTCGCAGTTTCCTAGTCCGAACGCATTTTATTTCTCATTTTTTATTTGAGCTATGACTTCCAAATATCCCCAATCAATAGCTTTGAGCAATCCTGGTCACCGTTGATAGAAACTGTTATCAATAAGAAAGCCTTAAAGTTAACGTCTCAACCCGACGGCTGTCTTTCAGGCGCGCAACTTTGCGCGGCTGATCTTAGCCCGTCTGAATTTAGCACTCCTGCAGTCGAAAGGAACACAAATTAAAAGGGCGGTAACGAGCCTGCAACACGAATTTTGAAGCATTAGCTGTGGAGAGGGCTAAGCATTTTCGCTTGCGTTCTCGAGCTTGCCGAATAGCTTGGTGGCCTGAAGGCGCACGCCTGCTTCGTCCAAGACATTTCAGTGAAAAGGATGTTTTATCAAGTTCTCGTTTAAACCGCTGCGCTCATCTGCAATGCTCGAACGACCACCAGCTTTCAAAGCGTAGAATTAGGTTGTCAAAGGTGGTATGGCGACGACGTTTCTGAAATGATGACATTGGTACGACGGCAACGTGACAACAACAACATGAGGACCATGGAATGTATGACGACGAAGGTGTGATGACGGTGGCGATAGATGGCGAAACAATCGTTACATACGGCGACAATAGCGTGACGACGACCGCATGAAAATAATCGGATGAAGATGCTGCAATGATGACGGTGGAACGACCATGATGGCATCACTTCGACGGTGTCGTATCTAATGCATGACGGCTGCACGACGACAACGCAACGACTACCATGGCATGACAACAGTATCATATTAATGGTTGAATGACGACAGCCTCATTAGAAAGGGATGGCGAAGAAGAAATGAAGGGCCCTATAACGTAAAACTATTCCAATATGTTTCTATTCCAATCTCCTGACGTCAAATTTGCGTAACCACCGACGCAAGCACCGGGCAGTCACCCGCAGGGTTGTCTGAACAGAACAATCAAACGCTCTCCTCGTTGATAGGAGGTCCCTTTTGTTTGCTTGAAAAACGAATGACATTGCCTACACTGAGTGACTTGTTGTATCTAATTGGCTGACAAGAGGCGGGGAGAACGCTCAAGTGGAGAGGGATTCACTGGGACAGAGCCAGTGCACTGAAAATCGATAACCGGAGGAAGAGGGTGGTGCCAGCGTCTGCGATTTGTCGACTTTCCCTTACTTAGCTTGTGGTGCTTGGTTGAAAATCGCGGCGGCATGCAACGGAAGCTTAAGAATGACGCTAAAACTGACCCTCAGCAAAGAAGAGTTGGCAGAATGAGGTGGTAAACGTGCCGAAAGGGCTCGAAAACGTTACACGGTCACGCAAGAAGTTTTATTATGCGCAAATACACCCATGCTCTCCGGCAGGTGCGAGTAGCCAGCGTCTCAGCGATCGGCGGCAGCTATCTTTTATTACTTTCGCAACGGGGCAGCCTGCTGCTATTCCGAAGAAAATTCAGTTTTGTTCGGCATATTATTGCATCTTTATCGCGTACACGTCACTTTGACGCGGTGAGCTTGTGCAGTTTTGTGACGTCGCGTGACAGGCTGGTGAAGTGGGTGCATCCCGAAAACTTTTTACTGATAGCCGAAGGCTAATGGCGAAAAGGGGTCGAATCAGAAATATGTGTTTTTCTTTTTTCTGTCAAATCATGCATAATCAGTGTGTACACATCATATCAGATGGGGAGGTATCGCGGTTTTCGTGATGTCGCGTGACAGGCAGGTGAAGTGGGCGTGGTCGAAACAAGTTTTTTGACCACTCGTGGAGGGCTGATAGAAGAATCGGAATAGAAAAGTTTGGATAGTTTTACGTTATAGCGCCCCTCGGCCACCGGAACGACGACAGGCCCATTAAGTGGGCTTCGCTGCCTGTGTGCGTGGAGGTGCCGACATCTGGTGGTGTTCCAGGGAACCAGGAAACTAAGCGTTGCGTCCCCTTTACTGAAATGTCCTCACTCATTGATGGAAGCAGAGCGTCATCACGTCAGTGAGCGAGGGAATGAAATAACTTTATTGGAGGTCCGGCGAGAACGCGAACTCTTCGCGCACCCGGCGCGTGCCATTGAAGCACCTTCTGGCGCGCTGCCAAGCACTGGGCTGGCGAACGGTGTCAATGGAGCGAAACTGATCAAGTAGCTAAGACATGCTAACGCTTTAAAATGCCTAATAAATGTGCAGCAAATTTTCGTAACTATACGGTATCAAAGTAAATTATTTTATTGTCATTTCTCAAGCCACGCTCTGGTTCAGTACCTCGTAATTGTCACGAATAGTGACAATTACGAGGTACTGAAACAGAGTAAGAATATATTCAGCAAGGGCAAATGAAAATTATTAGGCAAAGAATCAGATTGTTTGTGCCGCATAGGTAGCTCGATTTAGCACTGTGCACTGGCATTATCGTCCTTCACAAAAGGCAGGGTACATTAACAAACTCAAAATATAACGAAACACTTAGCGTGGTGTCCGTCGTGCCCTGCTTGCAGTCGGTGTGCTTCCCGCACCTGTTGCAAGCTGTTTCGTTGCTGAATTCTTTCATGTCACTTCATGCTCTTGTTTCAAGAGCTTTTTATAATTATCTGCCTACCTTTGAATCTATCTATCTATCTATCTATCTATCTATCTATCTATCTATCTATCTATCTATCTATCTATCTATCTATCTATCTATCTATCTATCTATCTATCTATCTATCTATCTATCTATCTATCTATCTATCTATCTATCTATCTATCTATCTATCTATCTATCTATCTATCTATCTATCTATCTATCCATCTATCTATCTATCTATCTATCTATCTATCTATCTATCTATCTATCTATCTATCTATCTATCTATCTATCTATCTATCTATCTATCTATCTATCTATCTATCTATCTATCTATCTATCTATCTATCTATCTGATTCTCGTCATGCCGTCGATATCACGCCTTCTACGCCGATCCAGTAGGCCAAGTTGTCTACTAGCTTCGACCACTGTGTGCGGTTGTGGTCATGATGCCGTCGTGGTTGTTCGATCATTGTAATTTTACCTTTTCACCAGGCTCTCGCCATTGTCACGCCTTGTGTGCTGACCAAGTGCGCCAAGTTGTCTATAATAGCTTGGCCCACTAGGTACGTGCTCGTAGTGGTGATGCCATCGTGGTTGTTTCAACATCGTCATTCTAGCTCCGTCAATAGCCTCTCATCATTCCGTTGTAGTCATGCCATTGTCGTCATACAGGGTTCGTGACAGAGTATAATCGTTACGCTATTGTCGTGATTCTAAGTTCTTCATCCAACACTACTCATGCCGTGGTCATCACACAGTCGTCTTCATACCTCCGTCGTCATGTCGTTGTCGTGATTCTGCCTTCTTCGTTCCATCGCCGTCAATCCATCTTTGTCATTCCATAGTCGTCTGTGCGTCGGCGTCATGCGGCCGTCATCATGCCGCCATGCTGAAGCATCACTCTGATAAACGAGGGCCATACCACCACAGGAGGATACCGGATTGGTCACTTATAACCAAAGCAACGCAAGTCTCAGAGTGACAACTAGAGATGTTAAACTAATTTGACTTTAGAAATACGCTGTTGCTAAATTGCTGGAGTGCAAATCGCATTACCCTCGACAGTCGTCGTGAGATCAGCTATGCCACATTTTCTTTTCTCGAAACTCAACGTCAAAAACCGAAAGAAAAAGGAGGTGTATATTACTCGATGCTTATTGTCATCCTAATACCTGCATTGGAGTTACTATTCGTAGCTGCATTCGTCACGCTGCACACATCGCAAAATACCAAGAGAGCTCGCATATTTGGCCAATACATTTTGTTATTACGCTTAATGCGACACTTCGAGGTTTAGAACTCTAGTTCCGAGAAAACCATTTACTTTCTTGAGAAGTATGCGTAACTTTCCGATGAAAACTTAAGAGGCTTTTTTGTAAGCATTGACTAACGCAGTGGTTCTAGAACTAACCTCCTGGAACCTTCCGAGTTTAGAGGCAGCTGCCAAGCAACTAGACTTTCCGTGATTACAAATGCGCCTTCAACTTGCTGTCAGACTTCCGTATTATTGTTATTATTTGGAAAGATGACAGAGAACCTATTTGTGCCAAAACATCTCAGTGCCTCTTCTTCCGTGCACTTAATGTGACCGACAACTCTGCAGCTACTCACTTTCGTGTTCCTAAATACTGAAAAGTTGAACTTCTGCTACTAGTCTGGGAACATTCGTAAGCACATCTGAAATTGACGAACGTAACTACTCGTATAAGCTCGGAACATCAAGGATATACGTCTTCGAAAATCGAAAACAGTCAGACAATGTTCTGCTAGTCGAAGTCAGTTCCAGCAGCCCCGGCGTGCACTAAGTTTTTAGTCAGTCTTTCTGAATTCCAGTAAACCCGTAACTCATCTTACGATCACTGCCGATGGTAATGTGATTACATCCGTGCATTGTAGAAACACCGTATCTCTCAATTCAAGTTTGTGTATTGTTTGAGGCTGTCATTCTGACGCTTTCGTTGCTTTGGTTATATGTGGCATAACCCAATATCGTTTCACGTTGCTGTGGAACTCACTTTCCACAGTAACGATCGAGCATGGCGGCATGACAACGTCTGTATGACACCGACGCAGCAACGACTGTAGAATGACGTCGATGGAAAGGCAAGGGCAGCATGACGACGACAACACGACGACGATGAGACGACAATTCTTAAATGACGAAGTTCACATAATGAGGAGGCCATGGCGACGACTTTATGGCAAAGGATTCATGATGGCGACTGTGTGAAGACGACACCATGACGACGATAGCACGGCAACGGTGGCGTAATCACGATTGGTTGAGAACAGTATAACTGCTATAGAATGAGGAAGAAGGATTGACGTCGATTGAACGACGAAGGCAAAATGACGATAACGGCATGGCGACAACGGTATGACGGCGACTGTGTGACGACGATGGCAGAAGGAGAGTTGCATGACAAAGTTAGAATGACGACGATATATAGAACGACCGCGACGGCGTCATGACCACGGCATGTGGTCATGACGACAGACAGACAGACAGACAGACAGACAGACAGACAGACAGACAGACAGACAGACAGACAGACAGAGACAGACAGACAGACAGACAGAGACAGACAGACAGACAGACAGACAGACAGACAGACAGACAGACAGACAGACAGACAGACAGACAGACAGACAGACGGACGGACGGACGGACGGACGGACGGACGGACGGACGGACGGACGGACAGACAGACAGACAGACAGACAGACAGACAGACAGACAGACAGACAGACAGACAGACAGATAGATAGACAGATAGACAGATAGATAGATAGATAGATAGATAGATAGATAGATAGATAGATAGATAGATAGATAGATAGATAGATAGATAGATAGATAAGGAAAACACCGGGAAAGCGGGTGATAGAAATTCAAGAGGATGAGCAAAGCGAGAACAAGGAAAAACCTTTCACCTTGTTCACGTTTTATTCATCGTCCTGAAGTAGGCAAAGAATGTTAATCTCATTAATATTAGGCAGTTGATCATGATCTTAATAACACCTTACACTATATCTTACACACGTTACTGGATCCCAACTGTACGCTTGATATCAGATTTGCTTGGGAAACGATGGCTCAAACCTGGGTAAATGTAAGAGTTGTCCGTAAAACCAGTGTCTCACGTTTCTACGCATTCCGAAATAAAGTTACAGATATTGATACGTAAACGACGCCACATTAAAACACTCTGATTGCGTGCGCTGCAAAGACCATTGCAAAGAGAATGCAGCAGGCCACGAAACCCGTATCGCAGTTTTGATCCAGTGCGAGCATGCTTATTCAAATATATTTTATTCAAACCCAGAGCCCCCCCCCCCCCCCCCCCCCCAGCACGAAATATACTTCGATACTGCTTTGGCCTCTGCCATGTATTGCCAACTTGTCACCTATGTTGAATATCGTATATATTGGCCTTTCAAGAAGGTACCCTGCTAGAAAAAACTGGGAAGTGTCGGCGTTACGCGTGTGTACTATGTCCTCAGTGCAGTAACCAGATTGTCGTACCCTATTGTCGGGATATTGTGTAACAGCTTGTTGATCAAAACCCAGCATTATTTACCATTGTAACCGATTGCCAGCAGCCCTAGATTATACCTCATTTATAGAACAATATGTTTAGAAACTTGACGAGACATTTCTGCTCCGTGATTTCTTACTTTTGAATTATTTGATGCTTGAGAAACTATTGCCGATTATGGGCTAACAGCCTGGGATGTTGTGCTAAAGCTGATAAGGAGCGTTGACTTGCTAGAGCAGCAATAGCTATAACATGGCAAAAACAAAGCAAATGACGTGATCATTGTGTCGATATAACCTGACGGAGAAAGGAGATGGTGTTGAAGACTAGTTATGTTTACAAAAGGAGCAGTGAGAAAGAGAAAGTATGAGCACGAAAACGGCACCACCTAACAATTAAATGTCTTTACAATCAATATGCACCTAATTTGAGCTCAAACAATATTATTTTAGTCATCACCAGCTCCCCTCGCTGCAGTTGTCGTCCTTCACGGAAAGGTGGCGCGAGTCAACATTGTATGCTACGATACGTGCCTCAGCTTTACAATAGGATTAAGATATGGAACGGCGTTTTACACAAAAACCTGACTTCGAAATTTCACTGCCCAATCTTTCACGCTGCCAGTCGCTTCACTGGAGCCGGCCAATACTATCTGAAAGAGACACTTTCCATCATCGCACGTGTAGCCTTAGGATTATTTGTCCCCTATTCATAGCCTCAAAAAAGCGCCGTAATGTTAAAAACGTAGACAACATGCACCAACATGCAGAAGTAGGGCTGCTTGTTCTTACAAAAGGAGCGCTCTTGCGAGGGCGCGTAGAGTGTGTTATCCGAATAAGGAAACATACTCATAGAGATGCCCTAAAAAGGTTGGTACATTTTGATACTTTGGGATAACAACGGGTTTCAATAGATTTCTCAGCCCCGAGTGCAGCTACGCCGATAAGACGCCTCTGTTCACGCTCCTCCCAGGTAAACGTGTCTCTAAACGTTTAGATGTGCGCCAAATACCGAATGTATGCGGGCGGCCATTGCCATCGTTTTGTCTGCCGTGGTTTTATAGTCCTCGTTTTACTTTCAGCCCTGTTTTTGCTTGTTGTTTATTGCGTGATGACAAGACCGCAATATAGTGCATGCGTTAGAGGGGACTACCTCCGCTGTTCATTCTTAGTGAGCAACACTGAACAGCAAGGGCAAGAAATAGTTAAAACCAAAAGACAATTTTAAACAAACTTATAGAGAAAAACATGAAAAATCCGGGAGGTTAATTACATGGATGTCCAGTTGGCTGTCCTGCACGAGGAAAAAGCGATGAGGAATTGAAATAAAAAATTATCATAGAACGCTATGGGCGTAATTGCACTTGCCGCCCAGAAACAGCTAACTAAACCTGCACGCAAATAGGAATTTATAAGTGGTCATACAAAAAAAGCATCGTGGCACGCACCTGCAACACCCTGCTAGTCAAAAAGCCCACAACCCTGGTTCACGCCTTAAATACCAACGAAACGAAACTTTGTTATTTCGCCTTTCATTCGTCCGGTCTTACCGGAAATTCAATTTCAAAGAAATGACACATTTGAAAACTTGGAAATGTAGTACTTCAATTTACCTCACCCTTGCATTCGCTTCAGTACAACGATAAAGTTTACGTTAAACCAAAACTACCGGGGCTGCCTTAGACATTTCATCGCTTTGCATAAAGCCATATCTTTTTTTTTCGGAATCCCTGCAGAATCCGCAAGCAGGTCTGAGTCGTAGGCAAGTGACCGAAGCAGTGGCACCTACCGGAAAAATTTCTGTCTTTCCTGTCAGCGTACATAATGTATGGCGCAGATAGCGCGAGATCCCCCATTCGTGCGTAACGCGCCCAGATTAACTGCACCGTCGCTAGGTTGCCTCTGCGAGCGCACCCAGGCGTAAGCCTAGTACCGGCACAGCAAAAGCGCGGTTACTCCTTCATAAAACAGAACGGAACTCCGGTGGCACAGGCTGCGGGCTGTGGTTGCAGACTGCGGGAACATGGCCTGCACGTCGGTGCCCGCTAGCGGTGAGCTTACTTGAATAACGTCTTTCGCGCTTTACATCATTAGGTTCCCAGCGGTTGGGGAGGAGATTTTCCTACTCTTACTTTTGTTCTGGGCTTCTCCCACTGGGGCCAGATTAGCAGGCAGCTTCGCTCGTTATGCCTTTAACGCCAAGGCAGAACTCGGTCACGCGCTCTTTTTTTCCATTGGCGGCGGTTCACCAATAAAGAAAAAAGAAAAGAAAGAAGGAGAAGCTCCACTTCAGACGGTTTCGTAGTTCAGCAGTCATATTTCTTAGCCTAAGCCAGCGGGATATCTGGGAATACCGTACTTACAAGGAGTCCATGTCCCCAGCGATAAGAAAGTATGTAACTCCTACTAGCACCACCTGCAAGAAGGCTGACGCTTAACGGATAACGCGCGCTACTTATAGATTATTTCGCTTGTTGCTTTCGTTCCTTTGGCTTAAGATCATCTTTGTCGGTTATTAATTATTCAGGCTTTGTGGATATTACCGTCGACGTTTGGCGAATAAAATGTTCTATCAAGGACCAACACATGGCGTCCGCAACGTCTCTCGCCAGTTTTTTCTTGCTCTAAACGAAACTATTGTTTCCCGAGAATAAAACTGTATTCACTTCAAATACAGGCGCAAAAAATTACCTATTTCTTCGCTTCCTTATCTGTAGTGAATACCAGCAAAATAAGAACGCGCAATTTAAAAAAAAGTTGTAGTGTTAGTACACGGGAACTAGACAGCCCCTGCGTTATATTTGTGCGTTACTTCGATGAACTTCATGCAAAATTACTGGCAGTCTGAAAACTTGCACTGTACTTGTGGAAGGGATGAGTAACTGTTCCTAAAAGATGAAAATTAGTCTAAGCAAAAATGATACATCAACTGTTGAAAAGACAAGCAGGGCACCTTTCACTCTTCGTGGGCTGTCTATGGGCGCCGTTGAAGTATTTCAGCACTCCGGTCGGCTATATACCCCAATCGTGGTACATCTCATCGTACATTTTCGAGTGTACCACATGATACAATTTCGAACGTACCTTACACAGCGACAAAACATACTGCGGCCGGCGCCGCTGTCTTTATCTCCGGAAACACCTCAATTCCGGGATACTACTATAATGCAACTACTATAACTGCGGCTACTAGCAATGATACGAGTAGTTTCAACCTGCCGGTGCCCGTATACTGGCATGCATGCAGGCACAGCTACGCGAAGCTCTAGAGCTTAGTGTAAGTTTAGTACACTGCAACGCTCAATATGCAATGTACGTGAAAACATATATCTAAAGCATCGTGCCTTTTGCACTATAGCCACAAACATCAAAGACGTCATTGCCTTCTATATTGTACCACTAGACCTTAGGCTTAGTTATGAAAATGTATGACCAAGTTAACTCCAAATTTCACACGTGTCTGAGGAAACTTTGATCAGTTTACAAAATATTACAAATCTTTTGCATTGTCTAGATTATCGTTGCCATCGTCAAGCTATTGTTCAGCAGATATACCTGCTATTACAGTGAAATATACTTGAATTAAAGAATTGTAACTGAGAACCCTGGCATTGCCAATTGCATACTTTCGCTTTACCGAGCTGCACTAGTGTTTCTTCCATCTATTTTCCGAAGCAGGTGGTTACGACAAGGAGAGAATTGCTGCTGGTTCAAATGCTCTTCGACAGTGTTTCCTCTGGCAGTATTTCTGAACCACATCAATCATTACGGGGCAGTACGTGACAGCCAACGCCAAAACGAACGAGTTCCCACAAGGCCGTTTTCTATGCCGGACGGAGCAATAGCACCGGCAGAAGGAGCACGTCGTGGATCAGAGCCCTCTGGTGTTCGCGCGTACATGGCTCGATGGCGACGGGAGTGGAAGAGAGCACACGCCCTATCTCAGAATCAGCCAACGCCATTCATCTCAGGATAAGCTAAAGGAACTGCACCGAGAGCGTGGCTTGTGGACAATCGCCGTCTTTGGCTGGCTCTGGTGACCAAAGAGTCTGGTCCTCTTGTCGAACGCTGGTGGTTTAGCTTAGTGGGCGGACCGTGAGCACGGCACAAGATGACGACAGATGGTCCGGATTCGATGAAGAATGCTGGCTCAAGACGAGGGAGTGCAGAGCACGAACGTTACTGTGGAAACAGCGGCCTGCACAGCCTGGTTCTGGTGTCTGCTGACCGCGTTCGAAAAGGACATGAGGTGGTGATACCGGTTGTATCTGTGAAAACCTCAAGTATTACTTAAAAACAATGCAGTTGAGTTAAAATTCATTATCGAATAGCAAGTTAGGGAGGTATAGACCTCCTAGAATGGTTAGATTGCTAAGCGCGAAGGAAATGATATTATTGGCTCCGATGCAATACGATGGCTTCTGAGTGCAGCCAAATGTCTAAAGCGTCGCAAAAGAAGGTGATCTTGTGCTAATAATATTAATGAATAGAATAACATTAATAATTGGAAGCAAAGCATCGTGTGACACACCTGCAAAAGTGTTCTCCTACACTATGCCACATCAGCGTACCGCAGCAGTACCAATGAATAGAAACAGGAGTCGGCGGGAGGCGCGGAGAGCTTGTTTACGAAAATGTCACAAATAAGTGATTAATTCTGGAGATTACACCACTCATACAGAAAAATTATAGAGGCGTTTCATTTAATGAAAGCGACTTACTCGCAAGCGTATGGATGCTGTTTCGGAGTTTCGTTGCTCTGCCGCCTTGCCCGACTGACCTGCAGTGTCGCAGGCCGTCTAGGAAATTCTTTGGAAGTCTCCTAGACAAGCCTAGTCCGCGCCTTTTGCTGGCGTTGTTGAGCTCGTGCCCGTCGACTTCGATATTGTCTGTTCAGCTCCGATATGAATGCAATACGAAGAGTTACCAGCATGAATGAGCTAAGGACGAGTGAGCGTCATCTCGTTCATTTTTGATGTGACTGTATTATAATGCTTCTGAACGACGATATCGCTTAGGGTAATGCGCAATTTATTAACAGTAGGAGACGACTAGTCAGAGGTTCAGTGTACGCGCAAATTGCGGTGGATTCCTCCCAAATAGATTTTTGTCGCTACCGTTCACGTCATTCACGCTAGTGGCTATGTAAAACAAGCTCCGTGTTTGCAATGTGAGTACTGCAAGCTCACATTTTTACGCGGCTTCACATATAGCTGCTCTCTTGACTTGGCCTTTTCTCACGAAAGCTCGTCAGGTGCACTGGATGCGATGGCGTAGTAGATACCTTTTTCAAGCGCAATGTTCGCGCTTAAGAAGGAAAGTTAATTGTAGCGCGCAGAAACTCCTGCAATGAACCTGCAATTTCGCAAACATGTGGTGGCAGATGCAATGACAGCCTATAAGGCATGTGCATGGCCGCATTTTCGCCGTGTTTCAGGGGACATAAAATTATTTTGTTCCTAATTCATGCTCATTGCGTTTGCTTCGCTCTCGTTAGGTGTTGTCGGTTGTCTTCTTACATTAAAGAAGCGCTATTTTAAACAATGTTCGTTAAACGTTACAAACCTCTTGCTAGTTTTCGCACCTCTGGCTGCGCCCTTCGTGCTGTAACCAAAATTAATGAGTTCACATTTTTTAGAAGCTATGACAATGGATTTCTTTCTTTAATTGTGAAAAAAAAATTACGCAAGGCGGCAATTTCAAGATTTATCACATGCTGAGACTAAGCACCGAAGTGAACGAGAGATGGTGGCACACGCACTACTGTAGGCAATATTCGACCGCAGGGAAAAGATTCATAGGGTCGGATCCTCTAGAGGCATAAGTAAAAGGTGAAGGTAGATATGGAGGTTTTAGGGAAGAAAGATGACATTAATAACAGATAGGCGATGTGCTATACTTCTAAGCATGTTTAGATTACACGATTAGCTCAAGCAGACCAGGTGACCATTTGTCCCCGCCCCGTTTTGAAAGGGATGCCAATAAATCATCATCATCAGTCACCATCATCATCCAGCCGAGCTGAGTCGCTTGTGTTGCACGAGATAGCAATCACGTGGCCGGTAGAATGTGCTCTTCACTACTGGTCGGTCGCTTATGCTGCCTCAACAAGCGCGTAGGCGCTGATATATGACGATCCATTTTGTTTCTCGGAGACATACGTCGAAACTAAGAATCACTGCCCAAGCACTCCGCACAGATGGTTAACCAACGAAGCTGAAATGTGTGGCCCCGGTGTTTATTACTGGGTTAATCCTAACGGTTCATTAAACGACGGCTTGGTAGGCTGCCGGATCTTCGGTACGAAGTTGCTGCTTGCGCTCAGCTGCACGAGCCTGTTCTTGTGCCCGTGTTGCAGCATCGGCACAGCATAGGCAAGCTCGTTCCCAGTTCTGCTCGCGGCATTGTTGATCGAGCGCTGCCTGGTCCTAAGGAGTACGTATGACGCGTGATCTACCAATTTCGGAGCCCGAGAGAAACTGCCGGGCGCGCGCTCGGCTGTGACGGAGAGCAACGACGTCACTACCGGCGCAGCTAATCCAACATCACCTAGAGAGCACAAGGCCTTTTAACTCCGACCCATGATGTCATGATAGCTGGCCTGACTGCCATAGAATCTGATGGGGATATTCCCCGAGTTGGCAACAGTGATTTTGACGTCACCGCTTTCATCACGCCCGCCTTGGCAATAAAATTTCGTGCCAGGCAGCGTGACGTCATGGATCGGAGTAAACAGGCCTTGTGCTATCTAGGTGGCGTTGCCTAATCGTGGGCCTCTCTCTCTCTCTCTGTCCTTCTTTTTTTTTTTTTGCGCACGCGCATGGGGTTGCACCGAACGAGTTTTCAGCGCACAGGCGACCGACAGATGGACGGACCAATCGGCTAGCCATATGCAGCATCGCTGTCAATAGCGGACGACGACTTGTACGCAGCGGTCGACGGAAGTTAGAGGCGTTTTCGGAAAACTGCCTTGTTTTTTATTGATATGAAAATAAAGGAAAGAGATGTCACTCTATAATGGTGTCAACTACTCCTTCTCTCATAGCAGAAATAACAGTACTTATAAAAATGCAGCAGGAAAATGAAAAGAAACGACATCAAAGGGCCAGAAATCCACAGCGCACAGTCGTATACATCCACGCACACATAATACTAAAAGTCAAGAGCAAGTCACATCACAATGAGTTTGTAAGCAAAGTCACAATGTCACACAAGCGGTCGGGATGTTTACAGACTGAGACCTGGCACGTAAACAGATGAGGAGCTACACAGAGTTAAAATAACACACGCAGAAAACACGACAGTCAACAGTCAGTTTCAGCACCCAATACAAAAGAGTATAGCACGCAATATACAAGCGCTAATAATTACAAATAACAAAAGCAAGCCGTAGTTACATTGTGTGTCTATTCAGTGCGATGTCTAGTACTTGTTAAGAATGCCTGTATCTTCGTAAAAATGTTCGAATGTATTAATTGTTTATCACTGTGTTATTTTCGATGGGCCTGGGCTCAGCAGTTTTCAGGGAGTAAGATCGGTGAGGATCAATGGAGTGTAGCGCTTGTTCTAGCTGCCGTCTTTAAGTCGCATGTCTGGGGCATTTGAGGAGGAGATGGCGACATTCCTCATTGTCGTTGCCACAGGAGCAAACCGGGGAAGGAGCCCGTTTTATTTGATACAGAAAACGTTCAGTGCATGCTGTCCCAAGGCCCAGTCGATGAATTAGTGTCTCGGTGCTTTTCGAAAGTTTTGCACTCAGCCGATATTTGAGTTCCGGGTCCACTTCGTAAAGAATGGATTCCTTAGTATTTTCATTGAACCAGGTTGCCATCCGCAAGTCCTTCTTTAGTACTCTTAATATCCGTTGCGTGCCCACCAGTGATTAAGGCACCAGTTGAATTTCTGCATCGTTATGGGTCGATTTTGCCAACGAGTCCGTTAATTTGTTGCCTGCCATACCAGCATGTCACGCGACCCACTGTAATATCACTTCATGTTTTCTTTCAGTAGTCTGAGTTGAGCTGTTCAGTACTGCTTATGTTATTCGTGCGTGTGGTTGGTCATCATCAATATCTTCAAGACATGCTAAATCCGTTAAGGAGCCCGCACAAATTACCCAGTTTTTTGGTGTCTCATAGGTTTTGATAAAATAAGTGGCTTCGAGAATTGCCGCTATTTCCGATATTGTTGGTGACGACATGCGTCCGAGCCGATGCGCGTATTCGACTTATAACGATGGTATAACATAAGCTGCAGTCATGGTTTCTTTGTTTACAGAACCAATTGTGCACACTTGAGTAGACTCCTGGTACTTGTCAAGTAGCTGATGTAAAGCTGTTTCGCTGCTAATGTGAAAACGTCGCTTTTATTTTTAAGACTTTCGATTGACGTTTCTATATTAGGTGCCTGTAGAAGCCATGGTGGGCAGCAGAGGTATGAGCGCCAAAAAAAAAAAAAACAGCACCGTTAACTTTGACAAGAACGTTAAATTCCTTGCTTCCATTCCAGTTTCTTAACAAAACGCAAGATTTGCATCATGTTACGAAAGCAAGTCGGGGCCATCAGCCCATTTTGTACGCGTGGAACTCGCGTCATTCTTCGAAGAAAATGGCGGATAGTACTCAACGGAGCACCTGTTCATAAGTGGGTGTATTTTGGCGGGTACACGTGTACAAAAGGACGTGTATACGTACTACCATGTCTGGACACCTGACGCTTGGGCCGTCAGAGGGTGCAAAAGTGCAGTTTTGCATAAAGTTGCTGTATAGGCCCCCTTTCGGGAGCATCTCCCTAAAGGGACCTATACAGTTACTCTATTCTTGCACGCGTTCGCTTGGACTCCCTTGTTTCGCACTACCTTGCAGATTCTTTTTTAATAATATCGCACTAGCATCGACCGCGTGGAATTCCATAAGCGGAGATGTCGGAGACAGTATGCGCGAGGCCTCAAACCAATTTCCAGTTGGAATGCCACCTGCTACGCTTTTCTTTTCACGAGTGTACGCATTCTGCCTTTGTTATCCGCAAGGCACCATCGCGCACCGCTTCGCAAGAAGCCATGCCATGCAGCTACGAGTATTTGCTTTGCTTTGCATTTACGATCGTCGCTCCGGCTTGTTTTGTGAATGAAAATACGTCAGGCGTGCTCATAAGTTTCGTTTCTTTCTTCATATTTGTACCCTGGCTGAAGCTTGCGCTTGTTTAAACAATACAATAAAAAAAATGGAAAGCCTGGTGCAACTGAAGCATCTAAATCTATACCTATTCTCGCACCGGGTTTCAGTAAACAGGACTCCGCAGATAACTCTCACCGGGCGTGTGTTAGCAAACAGTCCGGCAGACGAGGCTCGCACCAGAGAGTGCCTTCGGCGCTTCCGCATACTTTCGCCGATCTCGCCGCTTCTCGACGTTGCAAGGCACTGAGGTGCTGTGCGGTGAGCGCTCTAGCGATATTATAAACAATTGCAAGGGTGTGCAGTTTTTTTCTTTAAACAGCCAGTGTTTGAGTGACTTACCCGTGTCAACATCATAAACGCATAAAAGCGTATCGACTGGCTAGTAATGAAATTTTTTCACACTGACCAAAATAAACCACTGCGTTTTCATTCAATATTGAGGTATCCGTCTATCGTTCTTGTACAGCCTTACAGTATTAAAACAACATAAATCAAGCAAACATAGAAAACATAGCGCTCTACATGCAAATAAATATACATGGAGCAATCTGTAATAAACGGTAAAAACGGTGTCGCGCTTACTTGCGGCAGCCAAAACTACTTCAAACGAATCGATAGCGCTTAGAAAACCTTAAACGCGTTCGTTGTTCACATTCTCGTCTCCTATTAACATACCTACAGATAAGCTTTCTTAGCATCTATCGCTACAGTCTTTTGGCTTTGCATTCATAGACACACATTAGGGATGTGTTATGCCTAAGTCTTTCGGTAGTCAGACATTGCATTTGTGTCTGAGCTAGATTTAGCCTGGAGATCAGGTAGAAAAGTTGGAAGCAAGTCGCTGCTGCTAAACTATTTCACTGTTTTATGGGCGAAAGAGCTACGAGCGGTGAGAATTACCGGAATAACATGGTGATTAAGGTGGAGAAAAGAAAAGGTAAATAAAAGGTAGGCGACGTATTATCGCACTTAAGCAATACGTTGAAAAAAAAAAGAAGTTGAAACATGCACATTTTAGTTTCTCAGGCTACGTTGACCAACAAAACCTTTACTGCCATATTTTGCATCTTCGTGTCGACCTATATTTCGAAGAAAATGAGGCGGAACTTAAAAGTGTAATGTAGCAAACGAGATATATTTAAGCCCGAGAATGCAAATATTATTTCAAAAAGTAGAAGAAAGTGCGATAACAATTGCAAACTGGCAAAATATAGTAAAATAGACACCTAGGGCACGAGAACGCACGGATACACACGAGAACAGAAGTCCTGGTTAACCTCCCTACCTTTCATTTATCATTTTCTCTCTCTCTCTCAACAAGGCGTCGTTTATATGAGAACTGTTGGGGTTTGAGAACTTGGTTGAAAAATCGTGTTTGTGAGAAAAATGTTGGAAAAGTTTGAAAGTTGAATGTGGGATGAAGTTCCATGCGGAAATGAAAAAAAAAATTTGCTTGTTAGGGTTTTATTATTTTTTGTCCGAAGACTAAAACGCTTGGCATTTGCACAAGACGACTCGTAGAAATAATGAACTTTGTAGAAATGAATCGATAATATTTCGAAGCAACTTGGAGTAAGTTCAATGCTAGATGCCCATGGTAGATGATGTAGCGCATATGGGAATGGGCGTCGCAGCCTTTATCCATCGAGTTGCGAAATAGATATAAGAATGGTTTCTCTGAGCAAGCGGCTCAACATACGTGCTTAACACTCTACAAGCATATATTGGAGACCATATGCGTTTAGAAGTATTTGTTAAAAGCACGTTTTGATATACAGAACTCATGGTTCAGAGCATTATTCATAAGTGCTCGCGCGTGTTCAAGGCCGCAAGTGCCGGTGCAACGTCCATTGCACTCTGTGTGCAAATTTTGGTCCACAAATTTTGGTCCACGAACACTCACCGCAGTATCTCCATGGCTATGGTGTTCTTCTGCCCCAAAGGCTGCGATCCGGAGCGCATAAACGTTGCTGTATGCCGCGCTTTGAGTGCAGGTTAAAGAACTCCAGCGGGCCAAAACTAATGCAAAGGCCCTCATTATGGTGCCTCTCGTACCTTAAGTTGCTTTTGCCGCGCTCGTCGTTGTCATTTAATTTATTATTTACAAGCCATTGTTCTGAGAGCAAGAGAAGCTTACGCGGAATCTGGAGCTTCCGTTTATATTTGCTTTCTTTCTCAGTTTTTGTTCAGTGGAGGCTCTCGCTGATAAATGACTCGAATTTGAACTAAACAGGCAAGTCAGCACTCAGCTTAAGATCGCCAGCTCTGCAAGAAAGAACGAGTGAGTGACTTTGCCGTTGCAGCGCGTTCTGCGGCCCGCTCTCATCGCTAACGATATGAGTATACTTCGCAGTACGAGAAGATGCTTTAGGGTTGGAAGCAAGCTAGCTGCGTCTGCATGTTTATGCTTTATAACCTTATGGACTGTGTTAACATGCAATTTCAACACTGAAGTGACGACAGGCACGTTCGGCACTTGGACATCCTTGGACCACAGCTGCGCTGCTTATTCGGCGAAAGGGAGGTTGAGCACAAAGAAATGTAGAAACTGCCTAAGCTAGCACGTCGAGATATCAAAGCCCAGTAAATGGAGGTTTGGACAGAAGCAGCCGAACAACGCCAGCTTGCGGGCCTAGTTGTACGTTATGAAAACAGCTAAAAGGAAACCCGAAAAGCATGGATGTAGTCTGAGGAGTGACGACAAACGTGAAAATCAACTTGTCTGCGGCTTCCCTCGCACTCGGTTTCCAGTACTCTGCCCAAGAGAGGTCCAAGACAAAGCTTCAACAAGGGGGTGGAGACAACGATGACTAATGGTTGTCTCTGCTGGTTCCCTTGTTGACAGCAGCTCAGGAGAAGCAGTGAAACAGTTCTTCCGAATATGGCTACAGCTACACGTTTAGATCTTCCGTACGAGCAGCCTGTGCTTGTGAAATATAACGACATTATCGTAGCGAGGAGCTTGCAACAACCTTCATGTTTTATGCAGGAGTCTAAACGCGAGGTTGGATTTCTGCTTGAGAGAAGGCCCAGAACGAGGGTGCTTAGCGAACGCTCACCTGCGGGAGAGCAACTGGCATAGAGCAGGCTGAGGTTCTCCAACTGGCGACAAGGAGAATTTTTTTTTCTTGCGAGCGAAGAACGTAGTGCTGACATCTACGTCGCCACGTGGACTTGTTTCTCTGAGTCATGTAGTGCCTAAAATCTTCCATATAGTTCGGCTTTGTAGTGATTGCTCTGACGGTCTAGTTTTGCTTTCTTGGTTTTCTGAGCCCTGTTCTCAGAGACGGCGCCTCTAGGCTACAACGAATGCCTCCGTTTCCGTCCATGCTGCGTGTTTTGCAAGCACCTGGCTATGATCGTGAAAAAGAAAAGAGCATAGTGAGCAAGCACACAACGTTACTTCTAAATTAGCTGACGTTTCGTGCTAACCTGCAAAACTGGAGGAAGCTTCACGCAAGGTGATGTTGCCGTTTAAGTCTGGTCGAGCCAATTTGATCTCCTACATAAACAACATTTTGCATTCGCATGCTTATTCTGAACTATTTCCGCGGAACTTATTTGGTAATGCGATTGTTTAAAGCTTCTAATGCTTCAACTTGTAAGTTTGGCCTCGTGCTGCCGTCTCGTAGCCTGAGGAATAGTTTACGCGGTAGAGCGATTTTCAATGCCAGAACTTTGTCTTAGGTATCACTTTTCAGTTTTGCTGTTAAATATTGGCGCGCAGTTTAGTCGTTTTGCTCGAAGACTGCGCGTAATACAGTCAGCATTCAGTGAACGTAACCTATCTGCAGAATACAATCTACATCATAATGAAGGTTCCCTTTACTCGATAGCTGCACAGTATTAAAAGATGAATCTTAAGATGCACAAACACAGTTTGATCCGATCAACATAATTTTACGTTTGGCAGTTGTAAATTTGTTTTCTCTACTTGGGGGGCCGTTAAACGAAAGAACTCTGATCAGTTAAACGCAGTCTTCAATAGCCCTCTGATTTACTTCCTATCGCGTTTACTTGCTCTCTATAAACTATCTATACGATGTTAAAAGAATAGTCGCAGTACGAAAAAAATGCAAGCTGACGATTACGTTGACAATGCATTCTTTTTATTAAATATTTCATACATTCTGTGCCTTTGTTCCCCTTACGACGTGTAGCACCGCCTTCTCCAGACAGCATTGAATCGGCTGGGCTCAAGACCGTTTTCAGAGGCGAAGGTTCTTTGACAATGGCTGTGTTCGTTGTCGGTGCAGGAATCAACGGCAGTGCATGCGACAGTTCCTCAAAAGGGCAAGTGTCTGCGACCCTTTATAGCCTCTATCAGAACCTGTGCGGGAGTGCGGTACCATAGTGCTCTTCCTATCTTTCCTTTTGTGCCTCCTTTCGTCCCTTTAGCCCCCTTTCCCCTTGCAGGGCAGCAAATCGCGCGTGCATCTGGTTAACCTTGTCTTTTTCCTTGTCTCTCTCTCTTCATCGTCCTCTTTGCTGTTATCCGCTTTGAATATCTTGAGGCAATACAAAACTGCAATCTTTGTTAAGTAACTAGCGAGAACTCTGCCACGAGTATTATTCTCGTGGCAGAGTTTGAGAGGAAGCTTATGCCATCAGCGGCGCAGTATTTCTTCTTTCGCCCGCAGTAAAAGAAGGGACGGCCATGCTACCACTTCCACCACTTCCTTGCGATGTCACGCTCTTGTCTTACGGAGCGACTTGGATTATGGCTTGTCACAAAAAGGCGCGGATGGTGGTCGCGTTTGCTTTATACGAGACGCAAAAAAAGGTCAGCCGACATCCTCGTACACTCAGTTTACTCATCTCACTGTAGAGCACACACATGGTATCAGCAACGTCGTCTTGTAGTGTACGGCACCATGCACATCATGGGCGGCATTTAATGCCGAAGGGAGATGGAACGTTTATCCTTTTCGACGTGCTCCTTGGAAAAACTTTGTCCGATGCCTTACATCCCTCTCCGCCAGATGAATAACTGATATCGCTGAGAATAAAAAATCTGACAACGAGATACTCTCCGCATTTCAAAAGCGCGAGTGCTACTGGGCATTTCCGTGTTTTTTTTTTCTCGCAGCGCCTTCGCATCCCAGGTAGACTCTGTCAACGCGAGACCACCCTGCTTTTTGAGCCATTCGCATCGAAAAGGCCGATAATGCGTCGTGTTATCACTTTCACCACGAGGAGACGCTTCACCACGCTTTGTGTGACTGCCGTCGCTACAGTGTACTGAGATGATCTCTCGCAGTTGCGCTCGGTCGCGTTCTTCAATGGTCCTTATCAGAACAAATTATTTTCCAATGCCATAAACATACACAGCAAATGAGAGAGACGAAGGCATTGTAATTGTTTTTAAGGATAACAAAATGGCACAGGCAGATGTAGCTTGAAATAGTGTTTGTTATGCTACAAGTGACCCTGTGCTGTGATAGTCGGTGGTGATCGTGTTTGTGCTCTCTTGCCTTTTCTCTACTTTCGCCTTATCTTTATGCCTCCCATTCCACTGTTCCACAGTGTGGGGTGCAAAGCGGATTTTATGTTCTGGTTGAGCCCCCTGCCATTCTATTCTTTTGGTTGTATCTTTTGGCGTCCGCCGTGTACCGCTTTAAGCTCAGCTTGAGTGTATCTGACTCGCACTTCTGTATTCGTTTTCCTCCTTATATCGTTGGTGATAGCACATTGCGAGCGCGCTTCAGTAGTGGAAAGGGGTGCCCATTTGGCAGCGTAAACGGCTCATCGCAGTCTCCACCACACAACTGATTAGCTTAGTCAGTGAATTTAAATTATTCATTTATTAGAAAACCTACAGCGCCAAAAAAAAGCAATATTGTCTGACGTTTACATTGCTATAATGTAGAAAACAAAGCAACCAACGCCATTTCAAAGTGAATAAGTACAGAAAGGTAGCCGCAGCAATAAACAATCTTGGCGAATGTTTCTGAAGAAAGCGAGCAGTGAGGATAAAGTAAAAAAAAAAGATTATATGCGGCAAAACCAATGTGCTATAGGAGTGAGAAATTGGAAGGAGTCAACTACATACCCTGTGGTAACGCATTCCATTCGCTAATTGCGCGGAAAAAAGAGTAACAATTAAACGTGGTAAAGGTGATACTTGTGTGTACATTTTTTAAAGCGTTTAGCTTTCTTTTGGAACTAACCGGTTTTCATAAGCCGACCACGAAGATAGTGTAGCGTGACACAGCGGTAAAACCGCACGGTAGTACGGTACGACTGTCTGGTAGTACCGACGGTACGGGGCGTACAGCGCGCTACCTCATTGCGATACCACATGGTGGCACGATGGTAAAGGGAGTATTTTCGCATTCTTCCCTCGTGACAGCTAGCATTTTGAGCTGCTGTTGTCGAAGCACTGTGCCTCTGGCGGGTAGACGGTCGCAGACGCTGCGCGGGGTTCCGAAATGGTCAATGAGGAAGTGGCGCTCAAAGTACCAGTTGGCTACTGCGTGCGGGCACGACGTGGTAGTAAGAGAAGGGCCACCCATAATACACGGCGCGACACTATGCCGCAAATATTCACCACCCAAAGCCTGCTAAATGCATTCTTGGATAGCAACCGGGGTTTGTTCTTCATAATTATTTTTACTATGGTTTGTTCTGGTTGAAAAAAGGTGTGGTTGCTTAAAATAAATGTTTTCGACAATGGCGGTTAGATTATGGTATACCGGAAACGAAAATTTAAGCCGTAACGGCTGTCAACGTGAGTGTAGCTTGTTTCCAGCCGAGCTCGTTTACGACAGCTTCTGATAGAACAAATCATAATTGCCGGCAACGAATTTCGCGAAGCCTTTCTGAACGCTCACTAATTTTTCTACAATAAGATATGTACGATCATGCTACGCATGCATATTCAAATATCGAGCATACGTTACTTCAGTATATTATCTGTTTTAATGACTGCAAAATGATTGCAAAGTTAATTAAAAAATGTCAGCGCCTTCATAGCCTTGCTTGATATAATATCAGCATGTGTAGCCTAAACCAATGTCAGCAAACATCATGACATGTGAATTAGATTAGATAAATATATGAAACTACGCATTGGCGATGCGGTGAAACAAAAGCCCAGTACGTTCGAAGGCATTTGTGATTAAAACTTAGAGTTGTAATTTTGCCTGATAGTTATCCCTGGTAAAGACTGAAAATTCTCGTCTAAGGTTTTAGAAAAATTCCGCCTGACAGAATATTATACTTTTCTTTTCTTCTCATTATCTAAGGTGCTTTGAAAACAAGAATTTATAGGCAAATGTGCAGCCAACACATTAATCAGAAGCTAAATTGACCTCTCTGCTAGCTGCTTGGAAGTGCCAAAGGTTAAAAAAATTCATCTCAAGCTGATGCTTCCACAAGCAGCGCAAGGTACACGGAAGGGCAGGCACTGCAACAGACATGGTATATATAAATAATGGTGAGCTAGCGGCACTCCTGGTGTTAACAGCGCGAAACGTAGACGGGACACGAGACGAGATGATGACACCACGAGCGTTGACTTTCAACAACGTTTATTTGAAAGAAACACGGCTTCTTGTACACTTGCCCACAGTAATCTCACGTGTCACAGACACGGCATTGCACATCACGTGACACGCGCACTTCTGCGCACTCAAGAAAGTGACTGCACGTGCAAAAGCTCAAGTTCTTTTTTGTTAACAACAAGGACGGCGTGCTAACACATTGGTCACGAAGTCTGGCAATTGCGGCTGCTTCAATAATCTCCCGAGCCAGCTGGTCACTGTGTTTTCCCAGCACTTCACAGCGTTTGAATTCTGTGGCACAAGCTTTTGGAGGGGCAATTCCCGACGCGGATGCCTAAATTCCCGTTCGCCTGCTCGACTTTAACTTTTCGTTCTTTTGATCTTTCGTTTGCGCGTCTTCCAGGTTGCCCTATATACTTTTGCCCACATTTCAGATGTACCACACTACACCACGGCTCCTGCGCAATCCACAAATCGGCTCCAGTGATTTATCGTGCGCCCTTGTGGCTTTATCGGCTCTTCTGCATTGGCACGTTGGTAGAGCCTTTTCAGTTTTTCCGAGGCAACGAGCACAACATTAACTACAGCTCTGCATCCTCTCTTTTTCAAGCGGTAAGATATGTTGTGCACTTATGTCAAGGTCCCAGTCCTTCGCTCTTCTTTCGCTTTTGTGTTCTCGCCACCTTGCTCGCCAGTGACACGCTCGACTTTTAGGTTCTTGCTATTCGGTCGCGTTGAGTGGCGAACTTCCAGCAGTCTCGCTGTCGTGTTTGTCGTTACACTCTTCAAAGGCGTTGCAAACTAAACATTCTTTTTAGTTAATTACACTTCTTCGTTTGTTTTCTCCTGCTGGTGTGCCTCGGAGATGATCTTACGCGTTATACTTTTCTCATCATCATTAATATAACAATTACCGAATATAAAGTAAAGACGAAAACCTAACATATAGGCCATGCGTCTAAAGGAGAGGTTTCATTAATTAGTCTGACCTCGTCGGCACGTCAAAGTTTCTTCGAGGAGGCATGGATGAAAGATTTTCGTAAATGTGCTCTGGTAACACAGTTATAAGGACAAAAAAACAAAATAAGAAGTCGTATCACCCAGGGCCTAGACGAAGACGCTCTACCAGTTTTAGCTCCAGACTTTCGCACTGGCGCTTTTGCGTCTAAACATCTTTATTTCATGAATTCAGCTCGCTTAGGACGAGCTGGCGGCAAGAAATCGAGTGAAGGGGTGATTCATTTTCTCCGCGACCTAAGTATCACAGAGTTAGAACAGTGTCGCAGAAGAATGAAGCACGAAAAGCTGGTGGACTTCCATTCGATGATATTATGTGAAACTTCAATAAACTTCTCAACCTACTGTGGGCGTCGAAAAATTAAGAACAGTCATTATCGATTAACACGTTTGCCTTCTTGCGAGGTCTTCTGTTGGCGCAGGTTCCCAAAAAATATAAGTAAAATGCATGATAACCCAGGAGTTGGTTCACCTGTTTCTAACGCAGTTCTTAAGTAAGTTCCTAAGTAAATTCCCAAGTTAGTTCTTAAGTATGCATTCATTTCGTTCTAAACACCATGCTCGTGACGTTCGGTGCTATTTCTCTTTACTGTGTCATTTTCCCCTGCTTGTATTTGTTCCTCTACGTGACTTATAACATTGAGGTTACGTTAGGATAGACTTTGTTACGAATACTAGCCAGACGACTTCATTAGGTTCATATGCTTAAGCTGAATGCGTTAAGTGTCTGCGAAAAAGTTGCTTCGCTTTATTTATCTTCATTCCTTCATT
This sequence comes from Dermacentor andersoni, assembly GCF_023375885.2. Classification (NCBI taxonomy): domain Eukaryota; kingdom Metazoa; phylum Arthropoda; class Arachnida; order Ixodida; family Ixodidae; genus Dermacentor; species Dermacentor andersoni. The sequence continues at coordinate 64,997,169 of NC_092817.1, read as the reverse complement.
GCCTCGTGTGCCCTCTTCCCGTTTTTTGCTGTTTTCTTTTCTTGTAAATGCACTATCCTATACGCTGTTTTGGTTATTGAGTGCGAGCCAAAGCAAATTAATAAATAAAGAAAACAGAGCCATCAAGTGCGATTTGTGAAAAATGATCCAACATGCAGTTAATAAGTGCAAGGGGGCTATAAGGTAAAGTTATTCCAAACTGTTCATATTTTATTTTTGAATTTAGCCCCCTATGATGGGTCGAAAATTGTCGAGCCACGCCCACTTCACGAATTTGTCACGCCATGCCACGAAAACTGCGAAAACTTACGATTTGATATAACGTGTACGCACTGATTATGCATGATTGGGCTGAACAAAAGAAACACAAAAGTTCTTTTCGATCCTACGCCTTTTTCGCCATTAGCGCATCGCTATTGGTCAAAGGCTCCTCAGGCGGCGCCCACTTCACTTGTCTGTCGATTTGAATACATGTAATAAATATTCTGCCTATATTGATCTATTTAAGATTTCATTACCTTTGTTGTGTATAAATGCAAATAATTATAGTGAATGAATAACTCACCTTTACGTCCAACTACTCGCTTTCTTCTTTCCCTATTAGTTTTCCTGCCTGATTTTGTTTTGCCTCTGCATTTATTTTTTGTGTACATGGTGTAACTATTGATGTTTAAGTACACCAGTACATAGGCTGCTCAGCTCTTTCTGGACACCACAATAATCGTTCAGCTGGTTGATTGATTGAGTGACTGATGAATAATTATATTTACCATTTGCTCTGGTTTGTGCAAGTATTTCGAATTAGTTCTTGTATGGCGTGTTTGTGAAGGGTATGACAAATATCGATGGCAAATAAGCCTTCTGTTTCTTTTGCCTTATAGTGAGGGAAGTCCACACATGTCCTTTCATGAATACATATGCGTAGCATCCACATTTGGAAATAAACTAGACCACAGAAATCTAAAAACATGGCAGTGAAGTAAAGGCGTTAAAAGGAAAGAAACATAGTGAATACAGGGAACATACACCAACAACAGCCGTAAGCGGCCCCCGATGTCGGAGTCCACCAAAAAATCACGAAGTGCACTGACGGCATGTTTCTGCCAATCAGGCTATGAGCACGTTGCAAGCACTTTGCTCACTGTGGGAGGAGGTCTGTCAATGATGTTTAAACGGTAATGCAAATGAACCCGCTCCTGGTCAGGTTCAGGACATGATAATATGATCCTGGTAAGCGTTGCGGTCGCCGCGAAAACCACAATCTGGCGACGTTATTACATTTAGGGTGGGCTCTTTTGAACGAGCCTCTTGTTTACTGCGTCACATTTCATTTATGCGGCCCCTAACAGGCACTCGCGTTCTATGTGCACTGCGCAACAGCGTTACCGGACACATTCAAATATGAGGTGTTTTTGTTCGCTCTTCGTCCACGAGTGACCTTTCAATGGGAATCTCCTGCTATAATCTCGTACCTTGAATGTTTACAACGCTAAAAGCATAGTTCTCTTTCAGAGCATTTCCAGGTGCGCAAAAATGAGTTCTGTTTGACATTCGCGTTGCGGAAGCATTCAACTGGAAAAACTGTTCGTATGGGCACTCTTTGTATGAAATACCTAATCTGACGCAGTGACTAAAGCCTTATATTGTGGATGCAAGCAAAAAGCGCTGTCAGCTTCGGTCCTGAACTTATTTGCCACAACATTAGTTACTTCTCAGACGCCCCCCCCCAAGGTCCACAAATTTGTGCGCAACTACAGCAATCCCGCGTGAACTCCTTCGTCTGAGTGCGACGACGGGACCACGTCTACAACAACGGCAATAACGATGGTGGCTGCACGACGACGACACAGTTTTAAATGAGAAACTTAAACAGCCAGGAGCCCTCTTTTGCAAGGAGGACTCAAAGGAAAACACGGGGAATGCAGGAGATGGAAACTCAAAACGATGAGCAAAACCAGAACAAGGTGAAAGCAGGAGCCAACATTCCGACAAGTGGACTTTTCACCTTCAAAGGCAACTCTACTTGTCAAGAAGCACTCAAATACTTTGAACCAAGAAGCTGACTTGAGTCTAAACTCATGATACTCAATCCCAGACGAATGTGTCTAAAGAAGTCCTTAGGACCATGGCCAATAGCTCTTTTACAGAAAGGTGCACTACCTTGCCTGAAAATATTTTTCGAGGTCAGCCATAATGTCGATTATTATCATAATAACAAGTGCGTATAAATTTCTAGTGGGGAAAATGACATTGTATAAAAAAAAAGAATGTATGACATTTCATGTATATTCGTTCTAAAACAGTGATGTATGCAAATTTTCCTCGAGGAATTTTTTGCATCATTAGTGTATCTAAACTGTATATGACTTTTTAAGCTCTATTTCTTCGCGATGAGATTTTCTCCTTCTATATTTATTCTTACGTCATCTTTATTGTACCTATTTTGCTTTTGTATGTTTCGCGACTGATGTACTTCTACGTTTCGCTTTTGAAGAAGAGTAAACGGCTCCATCTTGCCACCCCAGCTCCACTTGTGGTGGCCAACTTGTTTTCTGGCAAATTTGAGCTACGGGGAAAGACGATAGAGCAACAGAAGAGGTGCCTGCGCAAAACGGGCCGACGTCAGCTCGGAAGACAGGAGGCTGCACTCCACCGCCATCCATTGTTTAACCCTTCAGCACGCAGCCGACTTTTACTAAGAAATGTTGGCGTTAACGAATACTACATCCTGGTTTGGAGAGGTTTTCAAGTTCTCAAAAGGACTGCAGCATATCGCACCGGTTAATTCAATTTTACAGAGGTTAGAAAGTGAGAGCTCTCAGGCGTGAGCGCACTCTATACTCTCGTCTGCCGTCTCGGCAGGCTTTCCCACTCTCCAAGTGTGTGTGTATCGCGAACGCTGCGAGCACCCGCACAAAATGCCAAAACGCGTAAGCTGCTCGATAGCGTAAGTGTTAGACTCTCAGCTTCACATTACTGCAGTTTGATGTATTCAAACCTCAGAAGATGTAATGAGCAAAGATTGCACTAGTTTCTCTGAAACTAGTGCAATCTTTGCTCACGTACTAGTTTGCTAGTGCACAATCTTTACTAGTGCTCTAGTTTCAGAGAAACTAGAGCACTAGTATGCATGCTACAGTTTGGTGACGACGATGATGGTGCATGCTATGCCTTAATAGAACGAGTGGAAGGACCCATCCCAGTGTCGAGTTCTTTATCCCACAATGGTTGGTCGATTTATTTTGGAACAGAAAAAAAAACACACAAACAAGAATTTCAAACTGCGTTGTTTCTCGGAATTTCGTGCCTATACTGAAAAACTAAGCTGTCATTCTTCGTCACGCTACAGTATTTCTCAAAATCGGTATGTCGCGAATCCGCAACATCCGCCGTCGACCAACGTTGAAGATTTGTACAGCCTCGACAGAAACACGGTAAAGGAATACTAGTTGATTTTTTACACGCGAAGCTTTTTCTCGCAGACCCTCTCGGACTTTCCGAATCGTGGCTGCTGCAGGCTGGGCGATCCTGTTATGTTGCCCAATAGCTGATGCTTAAATAAACGGAATTACATCTGATATGGCTGAAAGGCCACGAGCTCCCACATCCACTCTTCAGTGTTTGGTGCCTTTCTGTGCTTTTTCTTTCCTCAATGCCGCCGCGGGTCCACAACTCCGGGATGCATGAAATTTCGTGTTCGCTCCATCGCCTACGTTGCCAGAGTTCAGTGTACGCGGCAGTAAGAACATTTCAAGTGCGCAAGCCTCCGCCAGGACCGTGGACGCCCAAGATGTCACGCGCTGACTTTGGACGCAACTCCTCTTGCTATATTAGAGGTTTCGCGGTAGCTCAAAAAGTTTGTATCAACCATCGCTGCGCGGCAGAGCGTTCGTGTCATCCCATAACCGAACATGCCGTACTGACGGCGTCTTGTTAGGAAGTTTTCCTAAAATTTGTCACCCAAGAATTCCAATATACTGTCATGGATTCGGCTGTTGTCGTACATAGCGCGACCTCAGGACGGCAAGTGATGCGCGGATACATCACCCGTCGCTTCAAATGTTTTATGCTAGTGACAGTGAGTGAAGCACTACTAAAATTATGGTGCGCAATACGGCAGTAGCTACAACTATTATTTATTTGCATTCCATGGGTTAAACTGCAAAATATTTTAAATTTATGTTGCCGGTAATATGTAACACCGAGTGTTAGAAAGAATCTAATTCTAATTATCATAGCTGATAGCTTTGAACAGTGTACCGATTGAAGAAATAACATATGGGGGGATTTAACAGGCATTTGGCTTGGTTTGAACAGGCTTTGAATATAATTGAGTCTCTGAACAAAACCGAAAGTTAACAAACGCAGAAAACTTAAATTTAGTATTGCATTGTAAGCGGCTCGTAGAAAACGTACAACTTTGTAGGTACACGTGTAGGCGAGGGTGGAAGTGTTGATGCGCTTCAATTTTAATGCTCTTTATCAAATAGGACGCACAATAAAATTTACAAACGTACCGATGCATCTGACCTCGCAAGGGAGTATTTGCCTTTTTTCTGATTTCCTGGTTAATGAGAATAGAGTCGCCTTGTCGCTTACGTGCTGAAGTGTCGTGATTAAAAACAGGAAAATCTAACGGCAGCAGGCGGCTACGAAATGCTAGCACTAGCAGCGGTACATCCACAATGTAAATTATTATGCGTGCAGTGTTCCGATAGCCTCTCATTCGTCTCCACGAGTGCTTTCTCTCACTATAACCGGAATTGTTTTTCGTTCTACTTCACTTGTACGCTTTCACTGAGTAATTATAAAGGAGTAATCAAGGAATGCTCCAGATTTTATATTTTTTAAAGTCTTCATTGTTCAAATTTGTCGCTGCATCCTAGTTAGAATTTATCCGAAGTTAAACAGTGACAATCTTTCCTCTCGGGCTGAGCTTTCTCTGAGTAAACTGGTAGCAAATGACAGACAGAAAAAAAAAACGAAGGAACAAAACCAAAGGGAAGAACAAAATTTCAATCTTTTAAAAATTTTGTTATGCTTAAGATGAAGATTTAAACGCTTGCCTGAAAGTACTAACGACAACAACTAGCGATCAAATAACAAGAAAATGTTTAATTTGAGCAGAATTACGAAAATATTGAAAGGAATACCAAAATTACAGCATGAATTATATCGCACAATACATAAAACAGTAATCGAAGCGGCCAAGGAGGTTTTCGAGCAGCTCTGGGAGCAGCAAATTTGGCACATCACAGTACGTTTGGAGCATCAGTTGTACATTTTCTGGCAGTAAATACGCTTTTTGGAGCTGCCTGGTAAACATCAGTATAAGAGAAGTACAGGCATTTGAAGGAAACGGGTTTCTTATTTAACTTTGCAGTATACTATTAGGCTACGGAAGATCAGTTCTGCGGAAGCCCGCTAAGAAAGAAAAATTTATGACAGGGAAAAATTTCCACCCACCAGAAAGTAGCGTGCAGCTTCAAAGGAAGCCTATACAGGTTTCCCAGAAACCAACATTAAATTACATAGCGGTTATGCCAACTAAATGTGGCGGAGAAACATTTTCATAAGGCTTCCCGTGAATAGCGCCCACTCTATGCTGGCAGCCTTGTTTTAATGCTAGTCGAGTTTTTGTTTTTCCTTTTGCCATTATGAACAAGCCAGTAACACTTATATTGAAAAAAAGACAGCATTTATTATGTTACTTATTCAATAAGGTGCCAAAGCAGTCCAGGGCTCCATTGGTCTCTGCGTCCCGCTGGGCTCGATCAAGAAGACTAGATCTTTGCTAGCACGCCAAACCTCCCACTGCCTGTTACTCGGCATTTTCGCCGTAAGGGGCGAATTGGCATTTGGAGGCCGTAATATACACGTCCACGTTACGAGGGCTAGAGTTGGCCGCTACCCACAATAAGGACAGGTATCCTCATAGAGTGCAAGGTGTGTGTTACTAAGTATTTCGAGGTGGGGATATGTGTTTGTCGGTACGCTGTGCCAATTCTTGGCCCCTTCTGAGGCATGATGAGCGCCATCGGAGTCAGCTGTGGAAGAAGACAACGACCTACACGCGAGCAGTGCCACGAGGGCGTTCGCGGTGTTACGCCAAGAGACGGCAATGCTCAACCAAGAAACGGGTGCCTAAGACCTGTATTCTAAAGAAAGGGCATTTCTTTGTTATGCTTTGTCTCCTAGTTAAACCCTACGTGAATGCACAATGTAACGTAAAGAAAGTGCGTTCGTCGTATACACTGCAATAACCCAAGTGAGCCTGCAACGTTTTTCGATCGGATATTCTAAGAGATTTACGGTGCAGCCCTAAATTGGCTCTTCTCGTCGGCCGTGGGGTGCAAGCTCAACTCCAAACTCTAACCTTCTGCAAAGCCTATTTACCGCTACATATACCTTAGCCCCGAGCAACTGCGCTCCCCAAATGCAGTAAAGTGGTTGGTGACCCGTTCAGAGCTTCTGGACGGTGAGATCTTATTCCGTTGGCCGCTCTCCTGGAACGTACTCCGCGTTGCTCCCAACTAAATTTACCTGCCTCAAGTAAATTACGCAGGCAGAGCCAGGCTAAGGTTCAATTTCTTTCCGTATGAACACAAAGTTACTGAGGGCTCAGCTAGTAGGAAGTTCAAAGGTTGCTGTGATTCACAACCGAACATTATATAGCCAGAAGTAAAGCCGGTGCTTTCGACATCTCTAAAGTAACTATGAAAAGGGTTCTACTTAAATTGAGGACGACGCAACGAGCTATGGAAAGAAGAATGATAGGTGTAACATTGAAAGATAAGAAAAGAGCAGATTGGGTGAGGGAACAAACGCGAGTTAATGACATCTTAGTTGTAATCAAGAAAAAGAAATGGGCATGGGCAGAACATGTTATGAGGAGGGAAGATAACCGATGCTCATTAAGGGTTACGAACTGGATTCCAAGGGAAGGGAAACGTAGCAGGGGACGGCCGAAAGTTAGGTGGGCGGATGAGATTAAGAAGTTTGCAGGGACAACATGGCCACAATTAGGACATGACCGGGGTAGTTGGAGAAGTATGGGAGAGGCCTTTGCCTTGCTGTGGGCATAACCAGGCTGATGATGATGATGATGATGATCATATGATGATGATGATGATGAACTATTTTAGAAGAATTTTTTTTTACTTCAATTACGGACTGATGAGCTATAACGCGTGCAAAATATTCTGGGAAAGTCATTCCGGTGGGATTGCAGATCACAACAATTTCGCTTAACTCAAAATGCTTGCGCACAACTGCTTTAAGCGTGACGCTGGTGATTTTATACGCTCCCCGTCACTGCCGTCATTGTTTCTCACGAGGAGACCTTACATGTGTGCAGTACTGGAGCAAGCCACACTGTTAATTAGGCGGTATATTTCGAAAGTGGTTTTCGACTCACGCCGCAGTACCTCAAACCGACAGGTTGCTGGGACCGCATATAAATTTGCTGCTCATTTACACGTGCGCACGCAAATAGGGCTCTTTTTCTCTGTCCATCTCTTCGATTCCCTCACTTTTTACGATCTATCCCTTTTTCTAATGTGCGGGTTAGCAAACTTGACCTACGTCTGATTAACCGTCTGGCTTCTCTCTCTTTACTAGCAGTAAGAACTGAGAAAACGGTGCATAACTTTTTTTAACAACAGATATTTATCGTGGTTTGAGCGATGAATATGTGACGCCCTTCTATATATTTTCGTTAATAAATGTCAAAAAATTATACTGGCGTGCTGTGAGCCTTCCGAAGAGACTACTACCTAGACGTAACGTGTGTCATCGTGCAGTTCTTGCAACGTTGTAACTTTGTTGACTACAATGACCATCTCATCACCTTAATTTTATGTCCAACGCAGAGCAGAGGCCTCTCCCAGGGATCTTCAATTACACCTGTCTTGCGTTAGCTTATTCCAAGTTGCAACTGATAATTTCCTAATTTCATCATCCCATCTAATTTTCTGCAGTCCACGACTGCAGATTTCCTTTTCTTGGCACCCATTCTGTAACTCTAATGGCCCACCGATTACCTGGCTTATGCATCGCGTGGTTCCCCAGCTTCATTTTTTTCTCCTAATGTCATCTGGGGCACTATAACGTAGAGTTATTGCATACTTTTCAATTCTAATCCTGCAAACAACCATCCACGATTGCTCAAAAAATTTTCGGGCCATCCCCACTTCGCCAGTCTGTCATGCCACGTCACAAAAACCGTGATAGATGCCCGTCTGATATGACGTGCACACACTCATTATGCATGAAGAGACCGAACAAAAGACAAATAATTATCTCTGATTCGGCGCCTTTTCGATATTAGGCCTCTGCTATGGGTCAAAAGGTTTCGGGCAGTGCCCACTTCACCTGTCTGTCACACGACCTCACGAAACAGCGAAAAATCACCGTGTCAAAGTGACGTGTGAACGTTAAAGATGCACTAATATACAGAACAAAACTGATTTTTTTTTTTCTGAATAGCTGGAGACTACCCCGTTCCGAGAGAAATAGAAGATGGCTGCCCGCCGATCACTCGGGCACTTGCTATTCTGACGTGCCAGAGAGCATGGATTTATCTGCGTATAATAAAGCTTATTGCGTTGGCAGTATAACGTTATCGATCCTTTCGGCACGTTTACGACATCACTCTGCCAACTCTTCTTTGTGAAGATCCGCCTTAGCGGCATTCCTAACCTTCCCTTGCACGCCGCCGTGATGTTCGAGCAGCCACCGCAAGCTTAGGGGAAACGGACCAATTGCAGACGCCGGCCACCACCATCCTCAGCTGGTTACCTATTTTTCACTGCGCTGGCTCGGCTCCATCGAAACTCTCTCCACTTGAGCGTGCTCCTCACCTCTTGTGAGTCAATTAGATAAGAAAAACCGCTCAATGTAGGCAACTTTCTTTGTTTCGAAAGCAAACAAAAGTGACCTCTTACAAACAAGAAGAGCGTTTGATGGGGCTGTTTACGCAACGCTGCGGGTCACCGCCCGATGCTTATGGCGGTGGTTAGGTAAATTTAACGTCAGCACATTGGAATAAAAACAGATTCGAATAATCTTGCGTTATAGAGTCCTTGGAATATCGGCTATCCATGTTTACTTCTGATCCACGCGCTTTTCCTGCAGCTCAATGTTAAACCCAACTCCTTTTGTGTAGCTCTAGTTGTAGTAGTTAACTAGTTGTCGAGCTCATTTGTTAACCTCCAAGTTCCTGCCCCTTATATTAGCACCGGTATAACGCAATGATTGTACACTTCTTTTTACAACGACAACAGTAAGCTCTCGGTCATTATTTGGTAATGCCTGCTGTATGAATTCAAACCGATTTTAATTCTTCTGTAAATTTACTTCTCATGATCAGGTTCCTCTGTGAGTAATTGGTCTAGATAAATGTGCCCATGCACCGACTCTAGAAGCTGACTGGCTATGATGAGTTCTTACTCCCCGGCCAGGCTGTTGGACATTGCCGTTTTCTTGTGGATATTATTCCTCAACCCTACTGTTACATCTTCTAGTTTGATGTCCTCACTCATAAGGTCCTCAATCCTCAGTGTTACTGAAGAGAACAATTTCATCTTACCGACGGTTGTTGAAATATTCGCCGTTGATCCTCACTCCGCAGCCTTCCCAGTCTAATAGCTTGAATACTTCTTCTAAGGACGTAGTGAATTTGATTGGATATATTGTCTTCTTACCTTACCCCTTTCTTCATAGATAATTTTCTACTTCTCTTGTGAAGCTCAGGTGGCCTTGAAATTTTTGTAGATATTTCCCGAGATATTCCCGTATGCCTTCTGTACTCCTTGATTTGACAATGCTTCCATGACTACTGGTATCTCTACTGAATGAAATGCCTTATGATAATATATGAAAGCTATCAGGCACGTACCCAGAAGTTCTTTTCGGGGGGGGGGGGGGGCAATCCAAGGTAACTTCTATGAAAATGAGAGGCGCGGGGTACTTTACTAGTACAAATGTGAATAACGTCCACCATTCGCCATAAAACGCACAAACCCACAAAATAGAAATGAAATAAGGTGTATTTTACAGCTACGCCTGTGCTATACACCTCTCCTTTACTTGGCAAACAAGGAACTACGTCAAATCGGCTCACACAGGAAAGAAGCGCAGAAAGAACACTGCCAAGAACAAGAAACGAAAGTGTAAAATAAAGATTACTGTAGTAGAATACAACTTAAAAAGAAACAGCAGGTGGCAACCAAAGCACACAAACCGCGCGGAGTTGTGCTACTTCGCCAGCCAATCACAGAAGCAAACAAAATTGTCGTCATGCGGCCTTTTCAAAATGGCGTCGTACTTGATACCTCCGGAGCGTCTGCTGTTCTTGAAGAGTCGTTTCATCGGCGGAAGCAATGAGGTGTGCAACAGACATGGACAAAGTGTATGGAGTCTGAGCATTTCACTCTTCAAAAGTCTGCGGTGCCGTTCATTTCACTGCTGAACCCGTTTTACTATTGAAACTTCATTGCTAACTGAAGTGAAACATGACAATAAATAGTTGCAGCAAAGCAAGCACGTTATTTCAGTTCAATAAAGAATTAGGCTTTGGCCATTCCACTACAATAGGCGAGGCAAAAGGTATAAAATTACGCACTAATATTTTATTTTTGTGTTTACCGCTTATTTGGGTAATAGTAAAAGTTTGAAGTACGTATTATTTGCAGCCTCGCGGAGGAACAGTGGCTGGCGGTTATGAGGGCGCGGGCGGGGTTTCACTGCAGACTTAATTTGTATCCTAGTATAGTAGCGATTTTCGAATTAGCTCTGGAAGAATTATAAAGAAATATATGTTTACGGAACAAACACAGCTCTTTTGGATCCCTCGTTTACTGCTCTACCAAGTGAAGTGCCAAAACCGACTTTTATTGTCATTTGGGAAGGTACGTAACGATGCGTGGCTGCCACTCACGTACAAGCGCGTAGGGCACAGGACGTTGCGATTCTAGACGTACTATACGCCCACCGCGGAAGGTTAGAAAAACACCTACACAAGCACAGCAGAGAAGTGGCTACGTTAGGCGGCTCGAATGATAATTGTAGAAGCGTCATTCAGAACACACGGAACTGTTCTCTTCTTCCTTTTTCTGTTCTACTTCCTTTTTAAGTAAAATGATATTGATCCATAAATATTTTCGTAAAGAACGGCTAAATTTGTTAATTTTCGCTTTTCCTTCCTGTTTTCTCCCTTTGTAGAACGCCTTATTTCTCAACTCCTTGCGACTCCTGTTTCCAGTTGGCAATTTCGAACGAAAAGAGCTCTACAATTAGGGAAAGGCCAGACGAATTAACGAGTGACAGACATATTGCCAATGAGTTTAAGGGTTATTGCAGGGTTTGAAGATGGACGCCGTCTCGTATTATTTCATTTTCCACCTTATCTCCCCCATATCGCGGGTATATGATTCCGAGAATCTGTCAGCGTCGCGGCGAACCGTTACTCGAGGAAATAATGAAGCAAAAGGAAAAGTTTAAAGCAATTGGCGTTCTCTTTGGCCGCAACTCGTTCCACGTGCATACAGACCAGCTGTCCACAAACTGAACCCCTTTCCTGGTCCCCGGATAAGTCTAAACAAAGAAGGTTGAACTAACGAAGCAACAGCGATGCGGGTAACCGTCGAAAATACTGTGACAATTTAATGCATCTCGAGTTAATCGTGTGGGCACCGCATCGATGAGGAAATTGGCCTTCACACCCCAGGAGATGCCGATAACTACCGCCATCCAAAAGGAGTGAAAAGGCAGCAAAGTGTTGACCGCCGAATAGCCGTCAAGTTTCAACATGGATTTGGCGGCGCTTTATGAATGTGTGTGAGAAGTGGCGGCGTGGGCGGGGGGGGGGGGGGGGGGGGGGGTATGCGTTTTACTTTCGGGGGGCCCGGGCCCCCCCGGGCCCCCCCTTTGGTACGTGCCTGAAAGCTCTACAGAGAGGTTGGTTGTATTCCGCAGATTTCGCAAATTCCTGATTGACGATAAGGACGTGATCCATAGTAGAATATCGCTTCCCCTTATCTTGGTTGATTGAAATCTACTGTTGTCCTGATTCTATTGGAAATTATTCTGGTGAATATTTTATACCGTTCTGAAAGCAATTTAATGGGCCTATAATTGTTGAATTGATTAATGTCGCTCTACTTATGGATTAGTATAGTGTTACCATTCTTCTAGCTATCTGGTGCACTTGAAGACGTGACACATTGCGTAAATAGGGCAGCATGCTTTTTAAGCATATCTCCTCCATGTTTGACTAAATAAACTGTTATTCCATCTTCTCCTGCTGCTTTTCTCCGGAACATGTCTTGCAAGGCCCTAGTAACTTCATAATTAGTTATAGAAGGACCCTCTGCATCCTGTTCATCACTAATTCCAATGAACGCTACGTGGCTGTTCTGGGTACTGCATAAGCCAGTATAGAACATGGCGTTAGAATAAGATATGGAGGTCTTCTGCTGCATATTCCTGCGGTATCGGTTCTGCGAATACCAGAGGTGAGGTATTGGTTAGAATACGCGAAAAGGAATAGACTCAGAATAATGAGCATTTTCAGGAAGCGCAGTTACACAAAGTCCACATAGAAAAGGCCTAACGGACAAACAAAAGATGCTGTAGATTTCTTTTCTGCCTTTCCCAGCATTTCGTAAGGTGTATAAATGTTAAGTAGTGTGAAGATTAGTGAGCATTGGTTAGGGAGGTTAAGGATTGCGCACCATTTGAAGAGGGAAAGAGCAAAATAAGTCAAGAAGGAACAGGCCAACCATGACGCAGTAAGGGTAAAAGCAGACGAATTGAGGCTGGCGCTCGCAAACAAGTATGCAGTCTTAGAACAGGAAAACGTTCAGGGTGCATCTGTATGTTGCTTTGTTTCGCGATATGGAAGTTGAAAAAAAAAAGTAACGAAGTGGAAGAAACCGGTTTCTCAGCATATTACGGAGGTCGCCTTACAATTTCCGTGAAGTCAGCCCTATCTGCTCCAATCCGCAACGGTACCTCTGTGTCTATGGGGTTTCGCTGCTGAGCTCGATTCCGCGGTTCCCTCGCCGACGCGGCGCCCACCTTTCGATGTGCCGAAATATAAAGGTGCGCGCATACTTAAATTTAGGCACACGTTAAAGAACAAGAAGTGATCAAAATTGATCCGGAGAATGAGGCGTGCACGATGGCGTGCTTCATAATCAAAGTGGGGTTCTGCCACGTTAAACGTCAGAATACATTTTCTTCCATTACGTTTACTGGTTCATCTCCTTTGAAAATTGCAGGGCACATAGGAGCTAAATCAGTAGGCTCACTGTTCAGCCTGCGACACATGCTTAGCGCCGTTCATTGTAGCCACAGAAAAAGTTAAAGAGTATTCAAGGCCTCAACTTATTGCACTTGTTTAGTTTTATGGCACACGGGGAAGTAGTATCATCTGGATTGGTCGGAGATCAATATTCATTTCTTCGAATTGGTTATCGAAAAAGAAACTGAAGCTTAAAAATTATTTGAATACCATGTATACGAGATCGACCTAACTATTCCTTAGGCTTAAGTTTCCACCATATTTACAGTTAAATTATTTGTTTTCTGAAATCCACGTTTGCTGTACTAAATATCATAGATGCTTCGCCTCTGCCTGCGTCGCCTAGTAAGCTCTCTGGTTATATAATGTAATCTAGTCATTTCAAGGGCTCATCATTAACATTCTCAATACTCGTGGTGAATTAAGCATTTCCAGGGTGTTGCTCAAATGCCCCCTCATCTCTTACGTCCCTATACATATGCTTCACACCGAAGCTTTTGAACCTACTAAGCATAGCTTGAATTCACGGCACTATCTGTTCACGACAACCTTTTTGCTATTGTCTACCAGCCTTACTAATTATACATTCTCTGTCACGCTTGATCGGCAACTATACGATTCAACTCAGCATTTGAATTGTGTTTCGAATACGAGCCTATATTTGTACTTACACAGCCTCGTGGAAGTATATTCGCGTCAACAGTAAAGCCATAGTTCGGCGGAAATTCGGCGCTTCCAGTTTCAATTTGCATACAGCTTTCTACTAACTTGACTAGATTGCCTTCTGGTGCTGTGATCGCTCAGATACCGACAGAATAAAGGGAAGTACATGTACTTGACAAGTCTTCGTGTTTGTGGCTTCAGACATTCTTGTGGCTTTATTTATGCGCGCTTTATCTGCTTTTTTCCGCCACAATTTAATGAAGTGGTACATTTGTAAGCGCACGAAGTCAACTAGACTGCTCGCATTCATAAGCACTACCGACTGCTTCACATATAACGAATATTATGTTGAACATGATCAACTGTCCAAGTTCATCCTTCTGGCTGTTTGAAGCCAGAAGGATGAAATTTAGGCAAACCCATCTACTAGCCGTCATTCTCGTGCTGGATGAATCACCATGCTTTATGCTCACGTAGGTAGTATCGGCACATTTTCTTCTGGTATTTTTTATAGGAAGCTTTCTGCTATCTATAACCAGAAAAAGTGACAACCAGCTATTCACAATAAATCTATCTCCTGTGGCAAAGTGGAACCACAGAAAAAGCTAGTGGTAAGGAGTTGTCTGAAACTACCGCGGGGCGTTTTTGTAACGCGTCGGTTATCCTATAGCGAAAGCGCGTGTTACCATTCTATGGAATGCAGTTCTCTTTCTTGGAGTTACGCTTTATCTCAACAAAGAAGCCTGTGCCGTCGCCAAAGAAAGCTGCCGCAACAAGATTTCAGGCGCACGTGTACTCATCGCTAATAGGGCCGTCGTCTAAGAAGTGCGTTTCCTCGACCGCGGCTGCACAATTAGGCTACTTTGGCAAGAGAAGAGCAGCTATTAGCATAGGACATGTTTTCGCTTCCTCGACTGTCAGAACCGAGTAGGAAAATAAAAGATAACTTCGCGGAACTGAACTTGACAAGCCGAGGGAATGAGGTAATGAACCGAATTCTGCCGCACCCTTCGCGCATATTTTATGCACCTCGGTTTAGACATAGCGTTACCTTTGCGAAGAGTTTGCTTGGCGCTTTAGCCGAGAAAGCTACATTAGAGATGGCACCATAATGTAAAGACGTTTTCTGTGCAACACGTCAAGGGATTCTTAATGCTACATCCTTTCTTTTGATATAACACACTGTACACACTTTTTCTTTGTCTTTTAGTTATTCTTACAGTTATTAAGTTATTCCATTGTTCCTATAAAACATTTTTTTTTGTTTTAAGCGCACCTAAGTGGCCAATGACCAAGTAATAATACTCAAGTTTTATATGTGGATAGAATGAGTCGTATTCGTTTTATAGATGCTTTGAAAATGCGTCTGTATTTCCTCTGCTCTAATTATCATTGTGCGGATAGATACAGGTACATAGACATGAACCTGACGTTGCCTTCTTCCACAGGAAATTTCTGATCACTTCTCCTAAAAATTAAAATTTTGTGCGCAACGTCAAGCCATGACGAGATAGCTGCCGTAATATAATGCGCAGTAAGCCTATCGCGCATTGTTTGTTGGAGTGAACATACGAAAGTGTGAGCAAGCAGTCTTGTTCCGAGAAGTAAGAAGTGAGAAGTGAGCGTTATACCTTCCGGTGGAGAAGTGCAAAGACTGGGGTTTTCTGCGTCCCCTCACCTATCTGGACTTGCTTGCTGGGCTCTACGAAAACAGCCCTTTAGCTTCTTAGTGTTCGATTCGCTCAGTTTTTCTCAAATAATATTTGGTTGACCCCTATATATAACAGGCCTCACACTATATTTATAAAGAAAGCACTAATGAAGACGAATCAGATGCGTTCAATCATTGTTATTACATCTAGAAAAAAAAATTGATTTCGGACTGCCGCCGCAACTGACAAGGTGATGTGCTAGAACACGAAGAAGGTGCAAACGCCTGCTATATTAAGTATAGAGATGTTGAGCGCGTTTTATCAAACCATGGGAGCTGCTGGAAGATCGCGCTTCCCATGATCAGTATTTTTCACTGCTGTAGCATCGACAGAGTGGCAGATAGATATCAGACACTGTGAGAATTAGGATCAAACTCCTTCTGCAGACAATCTATGGAGAACACTCCAGAACAAAATGGCGTCATTACAGTCCATAAAGCAGTGTTCAATAATTTCAAGCTCGTTAGAAAGAAGATAGTTAATTACCATAACGAAACTCCTTTTTCTGAAACTGCGTTCAAACTGGCAAGGTTTGAGTGTGCAATTTGAAAAAAATATTTTTGTATCTTGTTATTCCGTGTGACGACTTATCATTTGATATGTCTTTATAGGGAGGCCTGCATAACCTATGGAAAACTTGCACGCAATACCAAAATGCAGAAAGGATATGAACGTGTAGCACTGCGTATAAAAACACAGAAATACGAAGGAACACACTTACACACGTTTATACTGGAAAACTAACAAGTCAAAGTGGTAACCTTACAGAAAGAATAGATTGCGCACGAGTACATTTCACGAAGGTGATTATACAGCTGAAGCACTATGATTAAACTTGATGTCAACCCGATCGGTACGCATTTTGAAACAGTTGTTAAGCTTCTCCTTCGTGATTTTTAGTGTAAAGAAGGGTGTTGCCGCGTATCACGTTAATTTTCTTTGTATATGCTGCTCATTGTCTCATCGTTGGTTAAGACCATTTGGTGTTCACAATACTGTAAACAATTCCTGCGCGTGTATCATTTGATTGATTGTAGGAAATATTATATAGAAAAATAAAAAGTCGAGTGGCTTAGAGTATAGAGTCCTCAACTGCCATTCTGTTGGTCATCGAAGTTCCAATTCTCGTGGTACAAAGACAATTTTTATTTTGTTGTATTTGTCCCGCAAATGATTTTGGCGTTCGAGTGACGGACGGCGGTGGAAATCAAAATTACCAGCGAAGTAAGTACATAACAGCTATCGCTGTAAAAGAACCAATGTGACTCTTCAGGGTGCACTATTTTTCAAAATAATGTACATTCGCTAAACCTGATAGATAAAACAGCTTCGCTGAATGGAATCTGATGGCTTGCATCGACATTTTTGCCACAAGAAATTAAGAAAAGCACAGAAGTTGCTTTGGAGACCGTAAAGGCTTCCTCATCAGTACTCATCCCAGCACGCGATCATTTAACTGAACTTATTACGGCTATGGTATTCTGGTCAAACCTACAAAAAGCGTCCCTTCAATCGCACTGGACGAAATTGAAACACAGCTTAAAAAAGCTTGCACATTTGTTCAGCTTAAGGTCTTACAAAAGCGCCATGGTTGCTTAGTGGCTATGGTATTCGGGTGCTAAGGACAAGGTTGCGGGTTCAAATCCCGGCTGCGGCGGCAGCGTTTCAATGGGCCAAAATGAGAAAACACGCATACTTAGATTTAAGCGCATGTTAAATAACTCCAGGTGGTTCAAATTATTCCGGAGTCGTTCACTACGGCTTGCTTCATAATCAGATCATGGTTTTGGCACGTCTGAACCTCGTAACTAGGTTTTTATTTAAAGTCTAACAACAAGAGATTTGCAGAGAACAGAACCATGCGAAAAAAATGCCAGTTTGCCGTGTTTAATCACGAATCGAAAATGCTTCTGTGTGATATAACCCGAATCTTTTTAGGTGTATGTGCCTGCGCAATCCAGCGAGCTAAAGCGGCATTCGCTGCTTGAATGCCATCAATGTAATAATTTTTTTCTGCAGTTCAAAGCTTCGACACAACGTTGTAAATAACATTTCAACCCATGGAGTGGTAATCAGCATGTACATAATTAGTACGTACTATAGGATAGTCCACAATTTCAAAGATTGTAATATGAAACTAATCCTCGCGCTCAAGGGTTGTGAGCTTCCGTGGTTTGTGTGGCTTGCTAATTCCCTGCTCAATACATCGAATGTCTTACCTACTACACAAGACAGGTATAAAGAGTAACAGGCTTTACAGAAAAAAAATCGGATATTTATTGAAGGAGATTGGAGAAAGCGATCCCCTTTGACAAAAAGAGTGCCCCTCTCAATGCTTGCAAAGAATTACCACAATCATCTCATACATTCGTTACAAAAAAGGGCGGCTCGGTAGGCCAACTTTCGTATTTTGATTTTGCATCTAATTAATAATTATATTCTTCTTAGCGTCGACATATTGCATATATTTTATAAAGCTCTCATCCCCAACGTTGCCGCTAGAGGCCAAGGAAATGACATAAACATATATGTACAGGAATGACAACCGGAAATAGCAAAGAGCTGATTCGAATTTTTCCCAGTTAGTATTTCGACAGCGCAAACATCAAATCCAACACGCTCCTAGAAAAAAAATTAACCAACGCGAAGCCAGAATGTTGCAACACTTTCTTTCCCGTTTGGTTACTAGTCTGAGCTGCAACCTAATGTTATTACCACAAGGATCCGCTGGTGATTAGGAGTCAATGATAATAGCAGAATGACAGTTGAGCGAACGCCAATCGCTTCATAAGTACCGATCCAGTTTCATTCACTTTTTATGCACTTCTCTGTTTCTGCGTGAACAACAAAACATGCACAATCAGCATCAAACTGTATAGTTTTTACGATGCTCATATGTGTGGATATTAGCCTTACGTTTTCTTGTTTCGAGTTCAATATTGCGTCTTGCAATAACCTCCTCGTTCAGCGTGGGTTTCTTCATTTATAAGTTGCCTGTGTGCCCTGTATTCTTCTAAGGTCAGCAATTCAGGCGTACGAGACTTATGTTGTAGGGTTTGTAATACAAAGACATTACAATGTCGTGCTTCTCTACTTTGCAATGTTGTATGTCAAGGACTAAGATAGCTCGGAATTAGGCTATTCTTTGATGACTTGATACGTGGTCTAGTATCTGCAGTAAGGTAGCCTGAGTATAAAAGTGTGCTCTAAATTAATTCATTTGGAGCAGGAAGGCGCCAGCTTTGTCTAGTGCCTCTGTAGTCGCATATTAGCTATGCACTCAAATTAGTTTGCCGCGATTTAAAGTAAGCAAATTTGATCTGTGTTTGGGCATGCACGTGGTCTTTCCTTGCTTGGGCAGGCAAATGATCCGTGCATTCTGGGAGTTTTCTCAATGACCGAGCCCCTTTCCCAAGTCGATTCCCAAGGAAGGCCAAGTAGGGCAATATTTCTAAGCTTCGCAGTTGTTGGGTCATTAAATGATCCTCAAAAGGTGCCGTGCCTCTATGGAGCGTAGTCAGCGCCTGCCACATCTCGGTTTCCGGATATGCCTGCGCAGCGAGTATTCCACCTGCTGTGGTTTCATGTTTTCCGAAATGTACTGTCGACCAAATGAGTTTACGGACCACGGGTTCCGAGAAAGAGCTGAACATATCCGCAGTCTCTAAACCCAGCTCGGTATTCGCATTTCCAACCTCTACTAGTATATGCGAACAACATCCTGGTAAACAGTTTTACTAACTGCTGATACAAGCTACTCAGAAATTCAGCATTTTCTGAGATCCCATGGTTCGCAATTTTTTTTGGTCGACGGTACATCAATATGCGGGTCGCTAGACCAGTGCATGCATCGTTGAAATATGCGCCGTTACACGAATCCTCAAGCCGTATTGCATTTGCTCTTGTCGAGTTTGTGGGCTCAGTGAGGGTACAAATTAGGTTTGCATCACCTTGAGACCCAGTCTGCCGTTGAAATTTCGACACACTTTGTTCCACTGCTTCGTTGAAAAGTATGCTGATCAGTCTAGTTTCCAGTGTGGCGTGTTTGATGCCCTTTATGAAACGTTTGCTAGTTTGTTGTTTCCATGTTTTGATGAGGGTTTATGCCGGGCCTCTCAGCGTGCTGCGTGAGTGTTCTGAAGTGTTTCCAGTTATTGGCTGAGCATTGAGACTTCTGGTATCGTTCTCAGTTGACTTTGTGCCGATTGGGGATGTGCTTCTTGATTCGCCGTCGGAAGCCAGCTTGGCCTACTTCTATATGTATTAGGGCAACGTCGTTCACTAACGTGCTCTTGTTATGGCGCCAGGGAATATCTAGTTGACCATTCAGGAGTGTTGGGTCTGGTATGATATCGCTTAGCACCGAGTTGGCCGTTATTTGATTGACTGACTCGCATCATTAGAGATAGCAGAACCGTGCCGTTTTATGTGATGAAGCATAGTGGGCGCCTGCCTTGGCGTTGTTTTTGTTTCCTTATGCCCTGTGAAGTACTTTGAAATCTGATCTTCCTTTTTTTAAGGGGAGTCGCTGGTAAGGCAGAGCTGGCTAATGAGCACTACGAGTTGCAGTTGGTGGTAGCAGAAAGAATGAATATGATAAAAAAAAATCAAAAGAGCCGCAGAAAGCTAGCTCTAAAGTATGGTTTTATACAATGACTATTCATTTAAGTAAGCCAATCTGTACGTCTCACCGTTCGAGAAAAGAAGGAGCCTGATGCCTTGTGCTCGTCTTCTGAACGTAGTAGTTCACGTTGCAAACGTAAACTACTAACATGCTGATTCCTAAGATTGCAGTTCGATTTTTCATCTTCGATGATTTGAATTTCTCCTATAAAATAATCAAATTGTAGGCTTGTTTTTATTTCTTACTTATGGTTCTATATAGTTATACATACAGCACAAACTTTGAAATCAAACTTTTGTTCGCATAACAACGGAAGAGCATCGATACACTTATCGGTGCTTCTCTCATCATAGAAATGGTTGACTCCACGTATTTACAGCGTAAGCGAGCTTCCAACAAGACAGAGAAGAGCCCAGGAATAAGAATTTGCAGAAGCGAGTGCCCTTTAAAGACACTTGTCCCGTTATGTTACATGGTTGCTCTGCCGGGCTGCTACTGCGTCTCGACTTCAAACAGCTTGTATTATGCCGCTCTTATTAACTTTCCTGGTGTTATAATGAGCTTTTGCTGCATGGTATGCCCTACCCACGCAACGAAACTTTTATTTCTGCACCTTCTGCGCACAATTTTCTGTTCTTTTTATTTTACCGCTCCTAAGTTACTTATGGCTAGGCCTTCTGCTGCAGTATACTTCACCTGCACACGCAGTTGTACTATATTCTAAGCTAGGCGCCCTCACAGCCACGCAATATCTTAGGTAACACCGTTGGCCTCATCAAGACGGCTTGTACTGCACACTTCGTCGATTAAACACCGTGTACGCCGTGTAGGGCCATATCGATCTCTTCTAGCGTTGATGCTCAGGTAAACATCCTTCAGAGCGTAGGACGGTTGTGTCCACGCACCTCTGCCGATATTACTTTCGGCTGCAGGATAAACCTTGGGAGTTGATCATACCACGTGCGCAGAGCGGCCCTCTTGCCGAATGTTAGTGTCTCAGCTCTGCTGTGAGTAAACGGAAGACCCCAAGAAAATCTAGGTTGATGGCAAGGGCTTCAATAATTTGTTGGCAGTGAGAAAAGCCGTGATAAAGAGCGCAATGAAACTAGCCACTGAGAAGTAGACGACCCGACAAAATTTAGCCTCATGTTTTGTGACTCTCTTCTGCAAAGATATCGGTGCTCTCCGACTATCGAACATGTGAGAGAGAAGAAGGTTGAGAGACCTTTCACACTTCATAATTTGTTCATATGATCGTACCGTCCGTGCGGTAACTTGAAAACTTGCTCGCCGTTATTACTGTCACTGAGGGTCCAAGAGAGGTATTATTGTACTAAAACAGTGTTCAACCATGTGGTATGGTTTCATCCCAGCATGGCGGGATCGAATTTGCAGAAAATTAATTTTGAGGTTGTGTTTTCAATTCGACCTTAGTGAGGAAGGGGTAATATCAGTGGTGACCGCTGAGGGTTGGAATGAGGTCTCCTAAAAGCATGTCAAACTCTTGAGGTGAGGTTGAGGTACTGCGGGATTGTCGAATCTGGAAGAGGTTGAACTTGGTGAGGTCGTTTGCCTGTCTTTGCTACGTGTTACGTTGCCTGTATGATAATTGTGTTCCTTGTATTGCATCGGTACGCGCATACCTAACAGTGCTGCTTTCACTTGCAAGCAAACGAGGTCTTCCCAGAACGCTGTTTCTTGCCGACGAAGCTAAGAGGGCTGCGTGCGAGAGTATATGGATTCTCCAAGTTTCTACTTGCTTGCCCGTAACGACACACAGCATAGCGAAGAGTGAATGCGAATAGCTCAGGGCCTTGACATCTGCAAATAAAGCTTGCGACGCGTTTCAGTGTATTTCCTGAGAGAGTTTTCTGCGGTCTAGAGTTTACTTGAGGCACTGCTTCACTGGGGCTTTTATAAGGAAGCTCACCACGAAGCCTTGACCGCGGATTACACCGAGTATCCCAACTATAATGCACCGAGTTTCAAAGAAACTTTTGATCATTTTACGTGAACAGAACGAAGTTTGACGTTTGAAGTTTATTTCTGTCTTTTTACAGAAAGAGGAAACAAGAGCTAAAGGCCATATGGCCTGATAGGGGCTCTTGCTCCTAGGTGTCATAGTCTAGTGCCATGGTGCTATAGTATATAAGTGCTATAGTCAAATACATATTACCAACAGTCGAGTTGACCATCCGCCGGTAGCTATTGTCCATCAGTTACCTATGGATAAGTATGTAACTCGTAAATTATGGTTCCAATTTTCAAGATGTCGATGAAAGTGTTGTGGACGGTTATCATGAACATCTAACTGGTATATTTTCAGCGATATGCTAACTGTGTGCTTATTTCTTCTGGCTTAAAATCCCGCGACAGCCAGCAGGACCAAAAAGCTGCACCAGAAAGCAGGTTCACTGGAAATCTCTCGGGAAAAACAAAACAAGAAATTCGTGGCTGAGCCATCCCTTTATCTGCCGAGTACCAACGAAAATAGCGCATCGACTCAGAGCTGGTATACGGAACGAGCTCCGATCACTGTCGGCGTATCGGGGGAGGAGTGTGGCCGCTCTTACTTTTAGCGACGCAGCAAATTTTTGCATCCCTTGTGAGCATCTAGCGGTGAGTGCCTTTGCGGGCACTGCTTTCTGGTGTGGTTGGATGCATAGTCACGGGCTTTTTCGTATGTCACAGGATTTCTTTTTCGCCCCCCCCCCCCCCCAGAAATTGAGACGGAACTACATCTTGCTGAAAACAAATCAGCAAGATGTTTCTTTTAATTATCTACAAGTCCCTAATTCACACAGTAACAATTTGAACCGTAATGCGCGACTATAATTATTAATCATAAATAATTATTAATCATCAACAGGAATACAGAAAAGATCAGATAGGAAAATATAAAACTAACCAAAAAATGCGGAAGAACAGCATTTGACAACAAAGAAAGGCACGGTCTTTTTGGGCGTATTAGTGTATCATACCCTTTGTTGTTAAACTGCACTATTTTCGGGATTGGTCCATCGTTTTGCACTGCACTATCTCTGGGATGAGGTCATATTTTAATGCGATTGGTATTAGTTGTTTAATGGAATTTGTCTATCTATCTACCTCTTATGCCGTGGTCGCCAAACTATCGTCGTCATACAGCCATCATGCATTCATTGTTGCCCAGCCCCTTTGATATTGTCACGGTCGTGTTATT
This sequence comes from Dermacentor andersoni, assembly GCF_023375885.2. Taxonomy (NCBI): domain Eukaryota; kingdom Metazoa; phylum Arthropoda; class Arachnida; order Ixodida; family Ixodidae; genus Dermacentor; species Dermacentor andersoni. The sequence goes on along the minus strand of NC_092817.1, from coordinate 64,973,662 downwards.
TTTGTCATTGCAGCTTCGTTATTTGACTGTCACGCCGTTGTTGTCATGCTTCGTACGCCGACCCAGTGGCCCAAGTTCTCTAACAGCTTGGGCCGCTGTATTCATGAACTCATGGCCATGATGCTGTCGTAGGCGTTGCATCATCGCCATTCCATCTTTGTCATCCGACTCTCACCATGCACTTGTGGTCACACCATTGTCGTCACACCATCCTCGTCATAGACTCGCCGTCATCTCTTGTCCTCTCGCCATCTTCATGCTGCCGTCGTTATACCACCGCCATCATTTCAGTATCGTCATCTTATAGTCTCGTGTAGTCGTCGTCGTACCGCCTTTGTCGTATCGTCGACATTATTCTTTCTTCGTCATTCCATTGTCGTTGTTTTCATCGTTTCATTTCACCCCGCAAATTATGCAGATACCACAAATGACGGGAATAGGGAAATCAAGCTTTCATAAGCCAAGAAGGCAAAAATCCCGCGTTAGGAATGGCTTGCGACAAATGATGCTTTTTTGCCGATGGCGAAGGAAAGGCAGGGATGTTAACCAGTTTGGCTTCACCGGTTTGCTACCCTACACATGGGAGCGGGATGGGGGGGATGAAAGATGGGAAGAAGAGATAGAGAGAGCACATAACACAGCACACACATTGTTAGTTACAGTCCGTCACTCTTGCGCGGTACCTGACATCACTGTTACTGCCGCTTGTGAAAATCAGTTTTGAACTCATTGGCATGGCAAAAATATTTATGGTCGGCCGACGTAGATTTTCCGGTCGCAGAACTTGTCGGTGGCGAGGCAATCTATGTCGCGCCGCGGGCAAAAGCCTTATCCACTGTGAACAGGGCTTAAGAGGCGCTAGAGACTGAAGTACGAGGTGAAGTACTTGCTTCACTTAAAAAATATATATATATGGGCTAAGGTGTAGACACGCGAAATGATCGTGGTGCATTTTTTTGGCTCATATTATTGTCCGTGGTGTGTCCTAAATATGGCTAAAGGTATATGTCTCTAGTATAAGGCGTCTGTGAGCATTTCATACCGGTCTTTCATTTAAGTAATTGTAATTAAGCCTTGAAGGCTTTGCACACCTCTTGCTAGGCTAATAAACACTAATGTGCCCTCATTTTCGCGCAGGTTTGAATTATTTACGTGCCTATGTTTATTTGTCATGCATAAAAAGGCACGTCCATAAAGGATCTTTCTCCATGCCGTAAGAACTGTGGTTGATTCTATTCAATGTCTTCTGTAGTGGACTTTAAATATACGGGGTGATCATGGTTATGCTTTTCATAATTTTTAAATATCACCTATTGGAGTTAATACAATTTTAGTCCTTGAGCTAGACTATTCCGAGAGGCGGACATTACTTGAACAATAAATCGAAACATGTAATCAACTAAAATATCACTAATTACCTTCATAATTACTTTACGGCACATATTGCAATTTATGAATTGTGACTTTGTAGGCCGTATCCCCTTCTCCTTCTGACCCCTTCCGCTGTCTTTGTCTTTTTGTCTTTCTACTCTTTCCCCCCTGCAGGGTAGCCAACCGGAACTACCTCTGGCTAACCTCCCTTCCTTTCTATGCATACTTTCGCTTTCTCAACTTGGAAGAAATTTCGAGATAATCACCAATTTGGATATATGCGCCATGAAACTCGACGTAAAACTGCACTGTTGTTCCACTTACTTTTTGAACAAAATGCTTTCTTAAGCACGGATGTGCAAAAGTAATTGGAACACCCATGCATTTCGTCCAAAACTTGTGGAAATAATATATCAAAACTGGTGTCATCCTGGAAATCCATTTCAAGTGGATACGTTTTGCAAACTCAACTGCTACAATTCGTAAACTGCAATATGTGTCGTACAGTAACTCTTTAAGAAGTTAATTTGCGTATTTCTGTTAGCACGTTGAATATGTATTTCGATATGTCGTACTACAGTAATGTCGGCCTCTTCGGATAATCCAGCTCGAGGACAAGACTTATGCATTCAACCATAGGATATTTTTAAAAATCCCGGAAAACCTAAAAATGATCTTATTTACTGAATGTTAAAAGCCATCTGTATTGATGAATAAAATTTTTTGGAGAAGCTTAATCACAGCAAATATTGCTGTTTCGACATCAGTGCGTTCTTTACCATTGCTTGTTTAATTGCCATCATTTTCTTATTCTATTGCGGTGTAAGTTCCTTCATGCTGCATATGGAGATGTGCAAGAGCCCACGCGTTTAACTCGCCAGTGCGAGGGTGTAATCCCCGGAAGCTGCAATACTGTACATCGGCCAGACGCGTCACTTATACTTAAGCCCTGTATTGTGAAATTTCCTATGTACGCGGGTGTACCCCTATGTTCTAAAGGATTACTGTGAAAGATGAATTTATATGTATTCTTATTGAAACGTATGGAGTCCAATCAATTTGGAGATAATTTATTGCACCTGCACTGGAATGGTGGAAGATAATCATGAGACGTGAATGGCACTCAGGTTTCAAGTTCAGTGACACATGCATTAATTAGATTTTACAGCACTATTCGGGTCAAGCTCTCCCGCTGTCAAAACGCAGTGGCGTGAAGGCAAAATTTAAACTAAGAATTGCTATATGAAAGAGTTATTACACCACACAGAGTTGCTGTTTTTCTAGTCAACGCATTATTCTAAGCTACCATGCAACTCGCTGAGAAGAAAAACAATGTCACCGGCCTCGGCCTTACTTTCACGCAGTGGACTTCTGTAGCTTATCCCCTCCCATGAAGCACTTATTCTTAACCTTCCACACTTTGAAACGTCACGTGCGTTTAAATGACAAGGGGGGGGGGGAGGTTCAATGCCGCATTACAGAGTTTCCGAACATGCCTGTATCTTTCAAGGATGTAGAAATGAAGCAACAATAGCTCAAAGTTCATAAATCAGCAATAATCAAGTAAACGTCAAAAAATTCATGTGCGAACAATCAAAATTAGAAAATAATATCACAAGAGAGGTATCGATTTCATATTGATATGAAATGATCAACCCTTACCTTGCAAGCGGCTGACGTACAGGGAGAACCTTCCCGAGCTATGTTCTGTCATGTCTGTTACACGATATGTCTACTAATACTGCCACATCCTATATGGTCGCCGCGGGTATGTGCCAGGCGATGAGAACGACGCTGAAGTAGCGCGCGAGTAGAAAAACAGAGACGACAACGATGTCGCGTTGACTGCTCTCATAAAGTGCTTTTCACGTCCTCGACACCGGCTTTCCCGTCTCCTACTAGGCTGTGACAATACTTTTCTAGGTACGGAACATCAGGACGTAGTTCTTAAACTACACAATACTTGTTTGCTGTTAGTTCATACTATGCTTCTCTCTTTCGTTCCTTACGTCTGAGATTTCGACATCACTGGGGTTCTGAGTGTCTCGCTTTCTTCCCGATTGCCTTCACATGCTTTGCTTTAATTCCTTGCTGATTTTTCCGGTTGCTGGGCGCAAACGCCGCACACATAAAGGCTGGAAATTGGACGAGCTGGAATAGGCGTAGTAATGCTGGGAAACGGAAAAAATAAATAGTTGGTGAAAGCATTCAGCAATCTGCCATGACAACGCAGGCCGGTCTCGATGGCTGTGCTAACGGCCGTTCCAATTGAATTCAGCAGGATTGTTTGTCTCTCCGGCTTCTTACTTTTCGTTCCCGCTGAAGTACTTCGAACCAAATCAGGGATTTATTTAGATGTAGTTTGCGCCCGAGAACGGCTCCCTAGCTTCAAGAGTCACAGAGAAAAATAAACTAAGAACCTGGTCTCGCAGGCAAAAGCAAAGTTTCAAACTCTCTTCAGGCAGTTTCCGCATTGGGGCTGCATGGTCACGATGAACTCATGTCTTTCTTTATGATGAGATATTTTTTTGTCTGGAAAATCAGTCGAAGTCGTTCTTTGAAGACCACTTTTTTTGTTTTACTGCAGAGCATACCAGAGAGCTTTCATCATCACTCTCGCTTATGCTTCTTTTGCTTCACTCCTTGTCTCTCTTTCTGAAGCGTGTTTTTCAAACAGCATCTCAAACAGCATCTTCACTATGAATAGTTGCACTTAAAAAGGCACCAAAGCGATTTCAAACGAAAATGTTTAGTTAGCATAATATTGACCGCGCTTAATGGCGAGCTTGTTATCGGCTTTTGAATATCTTCCAGGAAGGTAAGTCCACGTGTCGAAGCGTTGGCTCTTGCTCTCATCTTCTTCTCGTGTTGCTCATCGTGTTGAATTTCCATCTCCCGCATTCCCCGTGTTTTTCCAGGGTGCGTGACATTTAGGAGCCCATAGCATGACATTGCAGAATGCAGCTTTGATATTAGTACAAAGAAGCGGAAATGTAAAGGGCTTTAGATTGGTACTATGCAGAATGCATACAGTTTTTCCAGGATGAGCTATGTCACTAAAATGCCAAGCAATAGGATTTGGATAATAATTAAAGTATATTACGAAGAATCCCGTTTGATTTCATAATGAAATAAAAAAATAATTGAGCAGTAAAATGGGTGAAGAAGTTTAAAATAATCCATCGGCCAAACTCTCAACAAGCCAACTTTTCATTTGTCACTGGAATGATGAGAAAGATGACAGTTGTCTTAACTTCACACACAAGCCTGAGACGTCCGAAACTTATGCCAACCGTCAGAAACATCAGCAGTAAGCACAAGCTTCCATGCAGAATCTAAAATGAACTTGATTCCTGAAACATCTATTTTTCTTTGCACGTTTACGATATTTTCTCGCGCCTTCTGCACTTGTATTTGTGATTAAGACTGTGCTTCTTGCTGAAAATATTTAAACTTGCACCTAGATAGGCCCCGATGCGGTAATTACTGCAATCTTGTCACTGAGATTCGTTTGCAATCCTCCTGTGAAAAGTAAAAAAAAATTGTACAAGCGTCTAGGCTTTTCGCAGTCAGTTCTCTCTACGAAATGAAATATTTTTATTATGTGTTACTGAGATATTTGGATAAAACAAAGAGCTCTGAGGAAATTCTGGAACATCTGTGCAACCCTTTGTATGAATATACCGCAGATGGCGTCAGCTGTTAAACCGCACTACCTACAACCCTTCGCAAAAGCATCGAGCCTCCCTGAAACCGACTGTTTCCAAAATTTGGAGATTGGCTCTGTCAGAGCAGTACACTGAGCAATGCCTTGTTCCTGAGTAATTTCTATTAGCTTTTATATTTTACGCAAAGAAGTTGTATGAATTTCTCTAATATATTCACTAACCTTTCTGCTACTGGTGCTCGTCATTTTCACCAAGGTGCGTTGTACGGTTGGTCCGAAGCAAGTATTTGAAAACAGAACTTTGGGAGGAATTGTGGTGGGCTTTATGCTAAACTTTGCCAGCATAAATCCAACACAGAGCAAGAACTTTGACTTCAGTCATATAGAGGTCGTGTGTATCAAGAACGTGTCAGCTACCTTTTCACAAACATTGAGAAAAAAATGTATACAGTGTTTTTTGTTATCACAAATGAATACGGCTAAGGAATAGGCGTAAGGAGTAGGTGAAATTATGTTTTTTCGGTGTTTATCGTTCTTCTCATGGTCTGTAGGTCTAGGTATTACCATCGATCTGTGCAGCCTACCATATGAGCTCACGCACAAATTAATTCCTTCGAGGCCTCACACGCTCTGTGAAGAAAAAATAACAGTTGTAATTACGCAAACTGTGCACACGCTTTTACTGTATGGGAAAAAAAATTAAGTTAAGTCAGAAGTGCCATATTGCAACGGGTGACAAGGTGCGCGTTCTAAAAACCCACAAAAGACGTATTATCCGATCTTGGCGCTGAAATTAGCAGCTTCAAATGCACCGTGTAATTAGTACTGCTGGATCTGAGGCTATTTTACAAAAGCACCGTTCAAATGTGGCTGACGACCACAAAATTAGCAGTCGTGGTGCTGCAGTGTATATACGGGTTATCGCGGGGTATGTGAAGTGGCTCTTTTAAAGCGTAGTAAAGGTTACGCACAGTGTTTGTTTAATTATGGAATTAACGGGCATCTTTGTGTAGTAGCGTTAGTGATAACGTGTTTATGCATATATATCACACCTGGGTGTATCCCTATGGCAGTTGTGACCGCGAATTTTGCACAGAAGTTTCTTTAGTGAGCAGCAGCTAGGATTGAGCCATTGTAATGGCGCATCACGCCCCAAATCCGTGCTTGTGGTATAACATAAACCACGTCAAACGGCTTAGAATGACTTTCTAACCCTTGGCCTTCTCTAGAATGCATAGAAAGTTGAATGCACACTAATTTGCGCATTGCCCACTCAAATGTCGTTAAAGGCTCGAAGTGATGTGCTATAGCGCTCAGTATGACTTGCAACATGAGAGTCCGTCTTTTGTGTGTGAGTATGAGCAGGCGCTGCGATGTTGCCGCACAGTGCCCGTTTGGCAACCTGGCAGTGCCTACACAAAGAAATTGCTGTACGCTATTCCAGTTGCTGTTAGCACCATGATTACACGAAAATAAATTGGGCTAGTGATCTTTATAGTTGAACGAACTGACGGTTGTATGCCCGTGTTGCAACACATATTGAGCGCAATAGTACGTTCTGAATGCGCATTATCATTACCGGGTGCTTTTAGAAGGTCGAAGATTTTCAAAGATTGCCTATTGCTGATAGCACCACCCTTGATCTAAATTAATCAATCAGACGGCTGTTAGTTCTACTAGAAATCAAAATGTATCATTAGTGCAGTAACCAAATTACACTAATTAACTTCTTAATTACTTACTTTACGGTGCATACTTAGATCTACAAATTATAGCCGGCGAGTTCACAAGGTGTATCCACTTTGAACGAATTCTCAGGACTGCACCAGTTTCGAGATATTAATTTTTAATCTGTCCAATGAAATGCAATGGCGTTCCAGTTACTTCTTTTAGGAAAACGCTGGTTTATGCAATGGAGCACAAAAGTAACTGAAACATCAAAGCATTTACTGGGACGTTTTGAACGAAATTTTGATTATATAACAGGTGACACGTTAGCGACTCACAGCCGAACAAGGCCAAGTAATAATGCGGTCTCGCTTAGTGACTAGAAAAAGTTGGGCAGGCGAAATAATTGATGAACTCGAGAAAATATGCCCACCTTCCGGGTGCTTGGCCGAAAGTGACCTCTGCGGCTACGGCGCCGCTTGTTGGGCTATAAAGCTTCATATTGACACACTGAACCAGATTGTGTGGTATGCATTCGTTTTATAAAGACATTGATCGGAAAATTTCTCTATTGGTTTGCTTCTATTCTAACCGAAATCACAGAAAGTTGTCTGAAAAGATCGAAAGAACCTATCACAAAACAAGCTTAAAAGGACTAGACCAAACAGAACGGGACCGTACCTCCGCGCTGTCTAAACTTCAATGGTATGAAAATGTACTGCGCTTTTAAAAACACAAGGAGCAATGAACACGAAAAGAATGTAAGAATCACAGAGGAGCTAAAGAGGAAAGAGACATTCAAAAACTAAACGGAAAGTCAAGCCGAGGCAATCCTCGAAAAACTCGGGTCTCGCAGTCGTTCTCTAGAGTCCTTTTCCTCAAAGAGCTCTCAACCGTCTCTTTCCTTTCTGTTCATTTTTTTTTCTTTTTTGTTATAGCCCTTCGCTCAGATATCATAGATGTGTATCTGGCACCACTATTGTAGTTCCGCATGCGTTGACACGCCGTGATTCAACCAAGTGGAAAACGAAAGACAGTCCTGAACAATCGAAGTGGCAGAAAGAGATGAGCTGTATAGACGTGGCGTGAAAGCGACTGCCGTAATCAAATGGAAAAGAAAAAAAAAGGAAAATAAAGAAGCCAAGATAAAGGGCGGTCTACGATGTAGGAACTGCCTTGATGAAGCCCCCTTCCTCCTTGGCTCGGTAGCAGCAGAGAAGTGACGTGTGTGCACATACATTGCCGCTACGCAGTCGATGAATGAGAGAGCGTTACAGCGCGCCCGAAAGAAAGTGCCGGCTGCCATGCACGCCGAATCGGCATCAAACTCTTGGAAGTCGCCAAGAGTACGCGGGCAAATGATGGGAGGCGAACTGAAGCTGACAAGATAGATATGGAGCAGCTGTATGTGCGAGGGAGCAACGAAGAGCCGGTACACTGAAACCGCAAAGAAGAATTGGACACGTGGAAACATTTTGGAAGCTATAGTGCCACATGCATTCACTCAAAAAGAAAAAGAAAAAAAAGAGAGTAAAGCAATGAAAGAGGCTAGTCAGTGCACGCTCATGATTACACTGCACCGAGTTTTAGAATGGCAAAGAACTACAAAGAGGGCAGCGAGGACGCCGACGTCCATCTGCGTCCTTGTTATTCCTTAGTTCGTAATTCTTTAGCACGGTAAAACTCGGCGCAACGTAATCGCGAAGAAAGCAGAGAAACGGATTGAGGTGCATGCAGAGAAAAAACAAAGTTTTGTTACTTTTTGGTCTATAGCTATTGCAGCGCTACCTGTAATGAGTCTTGCCATACTGTGTTTCATACAGAGTGTCAAAGCGAAACATATCTTGTTCCGGATTTGTTTGTGTGTTTTTTTTTTTTGTGCTTCGGTTTACTGGAAACGGTCCAGTTCCAGTTCATTCAACCCCGGAGCAATAAAATAAAGGTTCAAACTGGTTAGAAACGGGTCAAGTTAATTTTGCATGATGAAAAAATAAAACAGAAAGTCAGCACAAACTTAATTTGTACAAACACCCGATGCTGCTGGTAAGCTGCACTAAAAGATTACGTCTGTGTGTTCTTCCGAGGGCACGTAGTTGGAAGAGAATTACGTACGTCCAACACCAATGCTGGAGTCTATGAGAAGCGGAGCTTTAGTAAGGAGGGATACAGAGAGGGCAGAATATATTGAGGAAACGCAGGGAGGTCCTCGAGCGTGCTACTCTGCTCAGGGAGACAGGGATGAGGAGAAAAATGGGGAACTGTCGAGTAATGATGAGGACAGGCACTGGAATGCGACTATTGGCGACAAATTGATGGCTCGCTTCATTGATATGCCCGGTGGATGGCCCAGTAACCCTTTTTATCTGAAGGGCGTGTTGTTAATTGGCGTTAACGAAGCGTGTCAGATGCCTGCAAACTTTGTCTCGTTAACACAACACCTAGTCTTCCCCTTGACACAATACGCTGAAACCCGTACTAACGATGCTGCTACCTTTAACATCACGGGAAGATGGCGTGTATATACAAATTAGGTAGCGTAGATGAGCCACAAGTAGAGGTAATGCATGGATGAGCAGCTCCAGAAAGGGTGGCCAACCTGAACCGAAAACCGAGTTTTTGCTTTTTGTTTCATTCCGAAGTGAAAAAAAAAAGAAATCGTAACTTTCCAGTTCAGTTCCGGTTCAAGAAAAGATAACGCTCTTGTACGGTTTTCGGTTCAGTTCCACTTCGATGCCTTGCTTGCAAGACTGCAGGAACGCCGTAATGGTCGCAGGATGTCGTAGTGGCCTTATCCGTTATAGTGGCTGGCCTCTGTATGAGCGGTAGTATGGGAAGCAAAGGAAGGAAAAGTGCCAGAACATTTTGAGAGCATTTATAGAACATTTATAGATCATGAGAACATTTATAGGAACAGGGTACCGGATAGCTGTAGATATGTAGAAATGCACACTGCTGCGACCCCTGCAGCTCGGCACGGCTAAAGTCACGCATTCGCAGCCAACGCTTTTGCCGTACTGCAATGCAGCGCTGTGGCATAAAGTTTGTAAACAGGGATAAGGTGGCTTAGAAAGGCTGGCTTTTCTGAGGCACCTTATCCCTGTTTACAAACTTCATACCACAGTGTGCTATTCCATCTGTCAACCCCTTCCTTGATTTTGGACTGTAATGAAGCATTACGTTCGAATCAGAGCCCAAAGTTGATTGTTCGTACCAATATTATTATCTACGTTTTCCATTGGTTCTGCTTCACTAGCTTTTTCTTTTTTTTTCACAGACGTCTTTTACATGTACTTTTGAAACGACCCTGTCCAACCTCACCTTTGTACAGATCCACACTTTGCTCCTTTTGCTTGAATAACTGCCGCTGATTTTGCTCACATATGTCGCCTTTGTTTCTTCCATAGCCTGTATGAATTCCGCTATTCGCTAAATTGATTCCGTTAATCGATCAATTTGGTCGACAGTTTTTCTACACGTTTTTAAGCATTTCCGTTGGATTTCCACTAGCTACCTCATGCAGCGTCGGGAATGACGACTGAACTTTACCTATTTGTAAGATGTGACAATTTTCGGCAGATTGTAAAGTCTGGGAAAAAAAAGAAAAACTTCCAATGAAGGTGTAGTTTAATCTTACCTCCATGCTACTAGCACTCATTCAATAAAAAATGTAAATTTTGCGCTTTGGTCGACAATGCAACGTAACTTTTAAATGACAGTAGCAGTCAAGACAGAAGATTCTATCAGATTGTGAGTTTTCCGATCCGACGTATAGGTTGTTTTAACAATGTGTCAAATAGCCATATATGCTCAACGAGTGCGTGTTATTTTTTGATAATTTGATGCGACTAATATGAAGTGCAATTTTATATTTCCCACCACGGGCCGCTTCGATTGGTAAGCGTTTTGACAGCACATTGACAGATTATTACGAGCAATCATTCCCGTGTTCTGGGGTTTTCACTAACACAAGACATGTACTCGATTTCAGAGCAACCTCCAACCAAAGTTTGAGTAGCTTTCTGATCTCTTACATTTCAAACAACAACTGTGCAAACCCGCCGTGGTTGCTCAGTGGCTATGGTGTTAGGCTGCTGAGCACGAGGTCGCGGGATCGAATCTCGGCCACGGCGGCCGCATTTCGATGGGGGCGAAATGCGAAAACACCCGTGTACTTAGATTTAGGTGCACGTTAAAGAACTCCAGGTGGTCGAAATCTCCGGAGTCCTCCACTACGGCGTGCCTCATAATCAGAAAGTGGTTTTGGCACGTAAAACCCCATAAGTTAATTTAATTTAATTTAACAACTGTGCTAGTGCCAATCTTCATTCCTTCACAATAGTGTGCAACACTTCACTTTACTGAACAGTACTGTACACGAACTGAACAAGGCATGTGGAGGCTCCTGTGCCAGCGTAACTCAAACTAGGCCACCTTGCTTGCACAGAAAAGCTTATCGAACGCAATAAGCAATTATGAGCAGTTTTCTGCATGCTTCTCTGAACTCACAACCATTGCCTCGCCAGCTAAAGAATGAAGTAAAAATTAAATTAGGTGACTGCTGCAATGAGTAAAAATGAACGCTCTCTTTACTGTGGGAATTTACTCGTTTTCAGACTTCTGAATGTACGGCTTTCCCGCATAGCATAGGCATCGCTATGGGTTAGTATTGACGGCAGGGAATTTTCATATTATTCTGTTTCCCTTATGTGAATTACAATAGTTGGGAACTAGAAAAAAGGTGCATATATTTTATATATCAGTTATTTTACTCAGGGTATTTATACTAAATATAGGAAATTATTACTTTCATTCGTGTCCCTTGAGGTCCTTCTTCGAAGTTTCACATAGCCATTCTAAACACATTGTCTGAGCAGTCATTACTACTATACATCCACGCGAAACCCCAGTGATAAGCTATAATTTTATGAATGACATTATACGTTACGACTGCTACGTCTTGAAATAAAATGTTCAAACTTAAAAGCACCCAAAACGAGCGCAAGTGTTAAGCCGAACCATGCGTACATTCCGCTACATACGTTTGCGTTCCGATAAACGATAACTACGCATTTAGCTTGAACTACCAGTATTTTATTTTCTTGCTTTCGCAGGAAACATGTCAACCAAGCCTGATCTTACCGTAAAAAGAAATCTGGTAGCATAGTTTTTACTGGTCAAAAGCAGGGAAAACTGAGATAAAGGCCGAATGCTCGAAAACTCTCAAAGGAGGAGGGCAACCCTGAAATGTGAACGCCATTACAATATCCTTATTCTTTCCATAGGAGCCTCGGGATGCTAGTTTCTATATTTATGTGTCTACTCGATAGCTGGAAGAAGAACCTGCTAACAAGAGTTTCGGTTCGTGTATCCCAGACATATAACGAGCTTTCTCTCCGCTTCTTTTTTTCTTATTTTTGACTTTCTCACGTAAACCAGTGACTTGTCCAAACCTCAAAATATTGTTGAACACATCTTTTATTTTTTTGAGATAGACATCTGCGAATAGTTGCAGACAAAAAAAAAACTTTCGAGGGATTTAAACTCGCGACCTCGTGCTTAGCAGCGCTACAGAATAGCCGTTAAGCCACTGCGGTCGGTATATTTATATATATTCGAATAGGGTAATAAGAGTTTTCACCCAAGCTAGAGCTTCTTCTTAAGGTATAGGAAAGAAAAACATACAGTCTGGTGCCACACCGCATCATGCAGGGAACTTCGGTGAATTTACCTATACACTGAGCGTCCTTCTCATCCGTGGGGCTTATAGCGCGTGAAAAGACAATGACGAAAGGAAGAGGTGACACACACAGGCACGCAGGCCCATGTCACTGCATTACAGCTTCTGATCCGACATAAGTGGCTTTGCTTCACCTCATTGTTGCCCGCCTAACATAAGCAACCCGGTTAAAATATTTGCTACTATACACCTGCTGATAAAGCTTCGACTCTACAAACAGCAACGTAGACGTTCAAAAAAGCTCTGCGGATTTGGCAACGTATCCGCTCTCGCTTTCCACCGTGTAAGTTGAAGTGTTACGAGAAGGCACCTCTACTTTCTGTGCGCCAATGCCGTTATTCCAGGCGTGTATTTGCCACTGCCACTCCACGTGCTTCATACCCTGAAAGAAAGTGCCCGTATGCGCACGTATCCACGAAACCCGCTCCTGAATTTCTTTCGTAACGCCCGGTACATGGTGGCATCAACCCTTCGCGCTTTTTTTTAGAAGAAAAAGACGAAGAAAAAGAGAAGACGAACAGAAAACCAGCATGTTTTAAAAGAATGTAAGTCAGGCTTGCAAGATATAACAAATATTATTTCTGTCCAAGCTTTACTTAAACAGTGCATCACGTTGAGCTCTCAAGCATTGCTAAGTGAGCCCCAAAGACATTCTCTTCTTGTATGTCGTTCTGTTATGTGGTCTCCGGAGCGGAGTATGCGGAGTGCTCCGTGCCCTATTCTGCCGCGTAGGTAGTTGCGGCACGCTGTTTGCGAGTCTGTAAGGATTGTTAAAGACCGTTTAGACCGATAGCCCTCCGCTGCCGCTAGAGCGACGGCCGCTTCTTCAGCCTCGACTATCGTACAGCCTTGTAGTGATGCGCTGGTGATCTCGCGTAGGTTCGAATCGATCACCGTTGCTACCGCGTTGCTGTTGCTCTGACGCGCTGCTCTGGCGTATGTGGCTGCGTCCACATATACAAAAGAAGAACCAATTAGCCATACGATAGTATGGACGCCGGGACACACGGGAGTGGCAGGGAACCAAGAGGCGGACAGGATAGCTCGAGGGTACACTTATTACCGAGCATCCAACGTAGGCGACCTCGAGGAGACCGAACCTGTACCCCAAGACTATTCGGCAATAACAAATTACTACAAGGGCTGCAGAAAGCGGTATCCACCACCGCACAACTCCCTTAGCAGAGAGGACTCTGTCGCGTGGAGGCAGCTACAAACGGGCTCGTACCCGAACCTACACGTACTCAGCAAGATTTATCCCACACTATACAATGACACATGCCCCTGGTGCCACGAAACACCCACCCTGTACCACATAACGTGGGCATGCCAGAAGATAGACGTGGTACCCGTTATACCAAACCCGAGTGCGGAGCAATGGGAGGGAGTGCTCTCCAGCGATCGCCAGGTCGACCAAGAAGGTCTGATTCGGCGAGCACAACAGGCAGCAGCATCCAGCGCAGCCCTGGACTAAGGGCAACCGACCGTTGTGCTAAAAGATGGACGATTCCATCTGAAGACCGCAGAAGACCAGCGAATCTAGAGCTGATAAAGTTTTTCACTCACTCACACTCTCTTCTTGTGTGACAGCGCTCTTTGGTAACAACCGCTGGACGAGTAAAGGAGGAATGTGCTGATTGACGGCCACTATTACTTTTATTCACCGATGATACGTGCGTCAAACATTTCCCTCAGCCGAAAAACAAGAAGTGAAAGAAGGCGAGGTCATCAAATTCTCGTTAGTAGCGAGCAGAGCTTTGCTTTATCCACTTTTATTTTGAAAGACTTTCTCTTGGTCGAACGTACGATTCGTCTTTTTTGAAAAAATGTTACAGTATCGAACAGTTGCTACAGCTCTGGACCGGTATACATCCCTGCCACCTTTGTGTGTGTGTTTCAGTTTTTGTTCGCTTGATTTCTTTGGGAAGTTCTCAGTGCGCTCTTTCACGCGGTTGTCTTAGACACAATCTAGCGATATAGAGATAAGTTACTCAAAACATGTACTATATGCTTTCTTCCATTCTTTTTCCCGCAGGATGACAGTGTTCCACCATAAATTGTTTTGCTGAGAGAAACACCCCCGTTTCCGAAACAATTAAGTGGCCTCGCTAATGACAGCAACCGTGGCTTCTGCCTCAAACAAAGGTTGCAGGGGCATCAGCATCAGCGTTTCAGGCATGAAAAAAAAAGAATCCACAGCGCTATTAAATGTTACAGAACGGCTTTAGAATGACTGAGAAAAAAATTCCAGTTTTACTGCACAACAGGCAGACCGATCAGCACGCAGATTTGTGCGCGTGTGCGTGCGTGCGTGCTAGCGTGTGTGTGTGTGTGCGTGCGTGCGTGCTCGTGTGCGTGTGTGTGTGTGTGTGTGTGTGTGTGTGTGTGTGTGTGTGTGTGTGTGTGTGTGTGTGTGTGTGTGTGTGTGTGTGTGTGTGTGTGTGTGTGTGTGTGTGTGTGTGTGTGTGTGTGTGTGTGTGTGTGTGTGTGTGTGTGTGTGTGTAAATACTCTGTAAATACAATTTGAATCTCAAACCCATACTCACGCTTCACCGTTGTGAGCTGTCGTAGTCTCCATCTGAAAAGATTCTGGGGGCTATATTATAAAAATGAGTGCAAAGAAACAAACTATGTAAAATACGCGTTAATTCTTGTCGCGTTTTCAATAAATATATAGAAAAGCAAAGTCAGGCCCGGCATCACGGCTAGTATTTTGCGGCTCATAGAAAATGATTCTACCCTCTAAAAGCAAGAGTGGTGGCGTCGCAGTATGCTCAACGCCACAGACGTTCAGTCTGAGTGTTCAAGCTGAACGTGACGGGAAACAAGTACTAATGAGAACGCAGGCTTGACTTTCTGCCGGCAGTGAGTGGTCAAAGTACGGGTTCGGCGTATGCGAGCCTCCGGCGAATGCCGACGAGCGTGGTTTGCGTACGTGACCAACTTAACGAGTACCGTGTTATACGCTGTACGGAAACTACTGAAACTGTACCGATCATGACCAGTGGTCATTTTGTAGATTTTCCTACTTTCTTCATTCGTAAACACAGCTTTCATGCTTAAGATTGGCTTTGTGCCGCTGACTAGCCATGCAGAAGAGGGTTGAGACTACGGAATGCTGTACTTTGTGTGTCGAGGAAGCTCGCATATATTCGAAATTAAGCTCATTAGTTCAGGCGAGAAAGCGGCAGCTGGAATAATGAATGTCTGGGAAGGCTCCTCAAATGCAGCGACCTTATAAAATAGAAAATCTTGGAAAGTCAACAACATCCCTCCAATCATATATGCTCCTTGGGTGTCTGAGGGAGCGGGCAGAGAAGTACAACAGTACCAACGAAGTTGCAGGCATACCAGAACAAATCCCAGAAGGAAAAGTACAACGGTGAAATAGCTTGCTAATCGGAAAAATAATGGAGACATAAGGAATCTAATGGTCATGAGCAGCCGAAAACACGGAGGATCAAGAGCAGTTGGAAAAGCACATGCACGAAATACGTCATGGCCCGCGGATTCGGATTCCTCATTAACAAGGATATAGCTGGTAACATACAGGAATTCTTTAGCATTAACGAGAGGGTGGCAGGTCCTGTTGTGAAACTTAAGAGGTACAAATTGAAGGTCGTAGAGGTCTACGCGCCTACATCCAGTCATGATGACCAGCAAGTCAAAAGCTTCTATGAAGACGTGGAATCGGCGATCGGTAAAGTCAAAACAATATACACTGTCACGGATCTCCTCCGGAGAACACTCTGTCCGAAAGAATGGACTAGGCGACAGGTGTACCCACACAGATGCACATTTAATACAACCCACACGGCACAAACACCAGCACACAAACCTAACAAAACTAACACAAAATACAAAAGCTGTCAGTGCACACGACCCGGTAACACTGCTACTAGCTTTCTACTGTTACTGGTTAGCGTTTGTGCTCACGTCTAGTTCGGTGCGGATGTGGCGTGGTATGGGTCCCGTAGCCGTCGTCGGAGTGGCGTTCGACGTTCTAGGGCTGGCGCCGCTGGCGGCGTCGTTGGTTGCGTCGTACACGCTCCCGGTCCAATCGCCCGTGGAGGTGTTGCCGATGGTGTTGGCGTTGGGGCACCACCCGGAAGAGTGGCAACAGCACTGGAGATACCCCTGGCCAAAGCAGGTGGTAGCGTCTTCCATGGACTCACCGCAACGGGCTCAGGGACGGCAGGAAGTCTGCGCTGCGAAGCCGTAGAACGCAAGCTCACCGGAGCCGTAGCCGGCGTCGCTCTCTTCCAGTCGAACCGTCCCTGACCCGCCGAGTCTCCGCTGCTTTGTTCTTCCCCCCGTGTCTCGCTCTTCCTTGCCCTTTCTCGCCCCTTTATAGCCTTCGTGTTAGTCCACGTAGTCCTTCTCTTCGTCTTCTCTTCTCCACCAATCATCGCTTTTCATCTCACCGGGTACTTCTTCTTCTCTTCTCCACCAATCATATCTTGTCACCTCACTGAGTACTTCTTTATCTTCTTCAGTTTTCGGTTAACGCACGTCATCCTTAACGCCATCCTCGTCGTGTTCTTGAAACTTGTCTTCGTTTATAATTTTATTTTAGCCTCCCTCTTATATGTGACATACACTATACTGATGGGCGACTTCAATGCCAGGGTAGGCAGGAAGCAGTCTGGAGACAAGTCAATGGGGGAATACGGCATAGGTTCTAGGAATAGCAGGGCAGAGTTACTAGTAGAATTTGCAGAACGGAATAATTTGCGGATATTGAATACCTTCCTCCGCAAGCGGGATAACCGAAAGTGGACGTGGCGGAGCCCGAATAGCAAGACTAGAAATGAAATAGACTTCATACTCTGCGCTAACCCTGGCATCATACAATATGTGGACGTGCTCGGCAAGGTGCGCTACAGTGACCATAGGATGGCAAGAACTCGAATTAGCCTAGACTTGAGGAGGGAACGGAAGAAACTGGTACACCAGAAGCCAATCAATGAGTTAGGGGTAAGAGGGAAACTAGAGGAATTCCGGATCAAGCTACAGAACAGGTATTCGGCTTTAACTCAGTAAGAGGACCTTAGTGTTGAAGCAATGAACGACAATCTTATGGGCATCATTAAGGAGTGTGCAATAGAAGTCGGTGGTAACTCCGTTAGACAGGATACCGGTAAGCTATCGCAGGAGACGAAAGATCTGATTGAGAAACGCCAATGTATGAAAGCCTCTAACCCTACAGCTAGAGAAGAAATGGCACAACTTTTCAAGT
Organism: Dermacentor andersoni; assembly: GCF_023375885.2. Taxonomy (NCBI): domain Eukaryota; kingdom Metazoa; phylum Arthropoda; class Arachnida; order Ixodida; family Ixodidae; genus Dermacentor; species Dermacentor andersoni. The sequence goes on along the minus strand of NC_092817.1, from coordinate 64,955,980 downwards.
TAAAGGGGATGGGGCACCAAATTTTGAGGCTATAAAAAGCATGTTGCAGGCTGCTTCCGTATGCAAGGACACCGAGAACGAGGTATTGGACGCTGCAAACATTTCAAAATAATTTTAATTCAGCTCCAAAAAGTCATTAAAAACTCCTTCTCGTGGTTGAGACCCATCGCTAGCGCGGCAGTTATGTCGTCACAGAGGAGGAACGAAAATATTGACGTCATAGCACACTAGCACAAATACGTGACGTATGATGAGTAGCGATGAAATGCCGATTACGGAGCCTGCTGAGCCGAGCGACCGAGCATAGCCTCCACTATATATGACCGAGCTACAGGCATATAGAAATCCTTTCTTAATGCAAAGAAGGGCTAAGGCGTGCAGACACGGACACAAGAGGAGAGAAGTGGACAACACGAACGCCACACGGCGGCCCGCGAACGGCAAATTGCGTGTAACACTAGCCGGCCGACTCCGAAAGGGATCAGGATATGCGGCGTTCGTGTTGTCCGCTTCTCTCCTCGCATAGTCGCATAGTTCGGCAGCTCGGAGCGGTCTCTCGTTCCCCTTTCTCAATGTGAGGGCTCGTACACGTTACCGGCACGAAGACTCGCCGCACGCCGTTTGCCGTTCGTGCACGCAACCGTGCGGCGGCGGTTTTGCTAGCGAACGGCGAGATTTTCTTGCCGTAGAGAGGACGGGCCCGGGACCCATTTGTGCGGCAGCCTTACGGCGAAGCGGCCAATCAGCGACCGAGGAGTGGTCACTCTGGCACCGACGGCAGCCTCACCGCTTCTGTTCGTTCGGCGCCGCCGATATCGTCGCTAGGCCTTTTCCGGTTCACTTCAAAGCTAAAGCTTACGGCGCTTCGGAATGAATCACCGACTCTCACAAGCCGCAATATTTTCTTACCGTTGTTGTCGCTCTTCGCAATAATTATAATAATCGCGACATGCACTTGGAATCGCCAGTTGTTCACCTCTGCTGGGAGAGCATGCGTAGGCGCGAGCAGACGACGCAGCATCGTTTTACGTCACTATTTTTTGTGGCCCACGTGACCAAGCCATGTTGCGTTTCCTCCTCTGTGACGTCATAGCATCCCCCGGAGCCCAGAAACTGAAACCCAAATCGCTCGGTATAATAATGCTATTATTAAATTATTTATCGGATATATATGAATCCCGCTGTGTGTATCGTGCTCCCTGAAGCATGACGCAACGTTTGAATCAACAAACGCATGAACCAAAATTTTGAAGTCTCCACCCCTTTAATCAACAAGCTTAAGATAGCTGACATAAGGAAGTATAATATGGATAGAATTGAGCACGCTCTCAGGAACGGAGGAAGCTTAAAATCAGTCAAGAAGAAACTAGGAATAGGCAAGAATCAGATGTATGCGTTAAGATACAAAGCCGGCAATATCATTACGAATATAGATAAGACAGTTCAAGTGGCGGAGTAGTTCTATAGAGATTTACATAGAACCAGTGGAACCGACGAAGAGAAGGGGAGGAGGAATAATCTAAAGGAATTTGACATCCCAGAAGTAACGCCGGAAGAAGTAAAGAAAGCCTTGGGAGCTATTCAAAGGCGGAAGGCAGCTGGGGAGGATCAGCTAACAGCAATGCCTCGCGACTTCAAGCGCACCGGAATCTTGGGAGAACGCTAACATAATCCTAATTCATAAGAAATGGGACGCCAAAGACTTGAAAAATTATAGACCGATTAGCTTACTCGCCGTTGTCTACAAAGTATTTACTAAGGTAAACGCAAATAGAATCGGACCTGCCGTGGTTGCTCAGTGGCTATGATGTTGGGCTGCTGAGCACGAGGTCGCGGGATTGAATCCCGGCCACGGCGGCCGCATTTCGATGGGGGCGAAATGCGGAAACACCCGTGTGCTCAGATTTAGGTGCACGTTAAAGAACCCCAGGTGGTCGAAATATCCGGAGTCTTCCACTATGGCGTGCCCCATAATCAGCAAGTGGTTTTGGCACGTCAAACCCCATAATTTATTTTTTAAATAGAATAAGGAACAGCTTACACTTTTTCAACCAAATGACCAGGCAGGATTTCGTAAAGGCTACTCAACAATAGACCATATTCACACTATAAATCATGTGATAGAGAAATGTGCTGAATGTAACCAGCCCTTATATATAGCTTTCATTGATTACGAGAAAGCGTTTGATTCAGTCGAAACCTCAGCAGTCATGGAGGCATTACGGAATCAGGGTGTTGACGAGCCGTATGTAAAAATACTGAAAGATATCTACAGTGGGTCCACAGCCGCCGTTGTCCTCCATAAAGAAAGCAACACAATCCCAATAAACAAGGGCGTCAGGCAGGGAGTTACCATCTCTCCAATGCTATTCACAGCATGTTTACAGGAGGTATTCGGAGACCTGGATTGGGAAGAATTGGGGACAAGAGTTAATGGAGAATACCTCAGTAACTTCCGATTCGCTGATGATATTGTTTTGCTTAGTAACTCAGGGGACCAATTGCTATGCATGCTCATTGATCTGGACAGGCAAAGCAGAAGGGTGGGTCTAAAAATTAGTCTGCAGAAAACTAAGTCTCGGAAGAGAATAGCAGTTGACGATTTGTTACAATACAATACACTGAGCAGAATACGTAAGTACGTAAAGTTTATTCTTGCAAGGAGAACAAACATCCGAGAATAAAGCCTACGAAAAAGAAAGCGTTTCTTTAACGACTTGTAAGCAAAATTGTTGGTTTACTTCTCATTTCATTCGAATTTTCGTTCTGCGGCAGCGCGAAAATGGCTTATTGTCACTCTCCTCATTCACTGTCGCACAGCGTATGGCGTGAGACCGAACCTGACCCGTGAAGGCGGGACCGAGACTGCGACCAGCTATTTGCACAAGCACTTGTGCCCCCACATGGTCCCGCTGAGCAAGACACCCACCGGCCGCGGACTCCACTCAAAAGAGGAGCACCTCTGGGTCGAAGACCTCGTCGCAGGGGTCAGTGACCAGCCGCTGCGTAATAGTACGCCGTAGAGACTCGTGTAAGGGCCGCATTTATTTTAGATAATTTTGACTAGGTGCGGCCTTTCCACGGGACCGAACTTTTTGGTCAAAATAGTGCCGCCGACACCGGCGATTACTCCGCACGCCAGATCCTCGAATGTACCATTGCATCAGAGGCGAACGCGCAGCTCTCACTACCTGGTAAGATTACGCAAAAGTGCCCAGTGCGCGAATGTTGCCGATGCGCGCGTACGGCATCGGGACACCAAACGCAATTGCTGCTCGAATGGATATATTTTTTTTCTCCAAATTTCGCGCTGCCAAGTTGCGGGTGGGGCCGTTACACGAGTCCATACGTAGCGCATACGTGTGCATCCTCCCGATATTTTATGCGCCTAATATTTCAGCATTACATAGCAGTAATTCGGCATCATTGCAGCTCTGCCTCCTCCTTATAGAATTTGTCCAGGAATCAAATACATTAATAATAACGGCCGTGCCGTTGCCAAACACCTTCCAAATCAATTCTTCAACACTAGACACTGTCAAGACAAGTAAACTATGTATTTTTTCATAAAAGAATATACTAGTATGGTCTCAAAAATTCTGCCCGAAATAAATGATATCAAGGCTTCCATGTTTTCTGCCTATTTAATAAGAAAGTATCAGGCGAACTTTAGAGCAATATCAGTTTGAAACCAGCAAAGCAGTGCATGCCGCTGATATGAAAAATGTAAAGGCCATGAAATGAACAAGTTGAGGACAAACATATTAATGAAAATTTTTTAACCTCCCTTCCATTCTCTCATTTCCATCTCTCTTTCTCTGTCATTCAAGAACCTTGTTTACATTTCTGTACATATGCAACGACCAGGGAAATATCTCAATGTCCCTGTGTTTTGTTACAATGTATTTCTCAGGAGCACCTGTCAACAGTCGTGTACTGTGATTAATTGCACCGAAATTATAGTCACAATAGAGAGAACATATAAAAAGCCGGTGTTCTGCAAGATATATGAGGGTGAGTCACATGAAAGTGAGCCAATGCGAATATATAACGAACGGAGTACTTCATTTGAAGGTAGTCTCAATGATCATTTAGACATTTGTCCCACTGGGTGACGAGTCACGTGATTCCCGTCTGATAAAACTCCTTTGGTTGCTGTTTCAAAAAGTCTGACTGGCTCTTTCACATCATCGTCCGACACGAATCTGGTTCCCTAGAGCTGTTCCTTCAAATGCTCCAAAAATGTGGAAGTCGCAAGGCGACAGGTCTGGGATGTATGACGGATGTTGCTGCGTTTCCCACTAGAACTTTGCCAGTTTTGTATTAACCACATTAGCGACGTGGGGACAGGCATTGTCGTGGAACAAGATGACCCCATTCCTCAATTTTCCACGTCGTTTGTTCTTGATTGCCACACGCAGCCGATCTAACGTTTCAAAATATCGGAAACGATTGATAGTTTCTCTAGGCTTAGCAAATTCGATCAATAATGGCCCCTGACAATCGAAAGAAAACACGGACACACATCGCTCAATGAGAGAGTGAACTGTCTGTGAAAACGCTGGAGTTCGGAATCGCGGCAAGCAGCCGCGAGCCAATTGACTTTCATACATCTGTCGCTTCAATGCGTACGAAACGTCGAAAGCACAGCGCATACGAAGCTACGGGCACTACGCGCGCTCTGCAAACACCGCAGATCGCTTTGAAGATGAGGCCCGCGGGGGCGCGCACTTTAGCCACGTCGCACACCGCTTTCAAAACACACAAGTGCCGGCAACGCGTCCCTACGGCGTCCCGCAAAGGTGTCTACTACTTGTGATTCGCGTGGACAACGCCGTAGTAGACGCCGTGGTTGTGTCCACTCTGTACGGAGCGGCGGGCTAGGAGGACATCGAGGCACTGTAGCAGCCGCCGGAGCAGGACGCCTCTCCTCCCTCGCCTCACTCCGCTGCCTCTCGCGCCACAGGAGTGGGCGTGCATTCGTGCCGCGTTCTTAGCGAGCGCACGCGAGATTAAACCGCTTTTGCCTGCTAATTCTCACAAGCTTTCACTCATATGGAACCTCACTGCGACGGCGACGGCGACAGTTACGCCGACATCGACAACAGAAATGCGCCTGGAGTGTCCATATAATTGCTATCGCAATAAATGTAAGTCGTATAACGTAAGGAGTGGCTTGCCAGAGCTTGAGGCAGCAAAAAAGCGGGGCTTTCGTTTTGCTTTGTGTGTGTGTCGATCTTACTCATTGTGTCAAAACGCGCAAAGCCGAGCAGCCTGTTTTCTATCTTTCTGCGTCCCAAATACAACACAGCCGCATCTGAACATCGCATTCAGGAACATAGAGACATACAAACGGTAATTATTCAGCATTTACGGAGATCCCTTCGCATCACGAGCCTAATTGTTTGCACTGCCCCCCCCCCCCCCCCCCCCCCCCCCTCACTGGACGCACCGAATACGCACGTTTCGTGCTCAAGTTCGCCAGCGCGACATTCGTCCATCGTGTTCGTTGGTTATTAATCGGCCCTAAACGCGCTCTCACGCTCTGCACTTCGCAACCGAGCAGTAGCCTTCACGTTCAAACGCTTTCGTCTAACACTAAACCGGGCAAAACTATAACGCCTGGCTACAGCGGGAAATTGCGCGTGATCACGCACAAGTTTCTCGCTGAGTGCTATAATGCCCTCGGGTCCGCTCAGCCCGCTCCATATGCATGTATAAGTGCAGGCGTCGCCATTGCCACTATGCGTTTACTCATCCGTGCACCGACGCAGTTCTGCTCAGGAAGTAGGAACTGGGTAGCGCTTTCTCCATTCTTGTTTTTGCCGTTAAGTGACAATTGGGAACATTTATGTGCCTACGCCTTGTATACACAACGCTGAAGCTCTCTGGGCTGAAAAGGCGTCTTTCAGCGGAGTCATTCCGGCCCCTCGATCTTATATTATGTCTTCAGCCTTTAGCTCCGAAGTTCTTTCGCATAATAAAGGCAAAAAAAGGAAAAACTTATTTCGGGAAATTATAGCGTATTAAGCTGGGATTTAAAAAAAAATATAGTTGCGGTTTATCCTTTGGTAGTTACACGTAATATCAATGAGGTGCATTTGACTTGAATATAAGAGTGGAACGCGATAGCGCTCAAAGACCCCTTACTGCTAAGGCCTCTGCTGAGAAGTGAGTGTTTGAGAAAAAGGTGATTTGGCGCTACGAGCACCACGCGCCCCACATGACTTTAAAATTTAGCTGAAATGCCCGCAGCAGTGCATGCTGTCCGCTCACTGTTTTTTCGCCGATCCCTATGGGTGGTTCCAGACCCCTCTAAGACCCCGAACGTTCTGAACGCCCCAGAAAATGCTCTGAACAGGCTCACCATCCTCACTTCCACATGAGTACTTTTCGAAAAACGTTGCACCTGAGCATTTTGGAATGGCATACATGGGATTCATAAAACACGACTGCCTGTCTACTCTACAAGACTAACTCATTACGCCATTTAGGACCGATGACATGCGAGTAGATTTGTGGGTGCCGTTGGGCAGAGCATCTCCGGCTAGCCACAGGAACTTTGATGGGCACGATGTTTGTACGTGGATAGATATATCATTCGCCCAGTTTCAGCGGTGATCCGTTTCGGCCTGTAGGTAATTTGAAGCAGTGTTTGTACGCAAAATTATTGTTCACGTGTAAGAATTGGGATAAAAAATAAACTGTGCTATTCCTTAATGTCCTCAGCTTTTGGTCTAGCTGTTGTATGAGCAGATTGCTTTTTCTCCGGTTCAAGAAGGCCTATTGGCAGCTATAGTACCACATTATAACACTGGCTTTGCTTATACGTTTATCAGACATATGGCACAAATGCCTCATACGAAGTTGATGAAAGCGAACAAAATGTTACCCTTTAAATAAGGAGTAAAAGAAGAATACATACTTTGTATTTTCTGTCAGAGTGTATAGGTTGAGATCACTACATCTTGCTTTGCAGACATATTTCTATATTATGGCAGGCGGTGTCACAAATAAGGACTAATGGCAGCTGAGCATGCGAAATAAAGGTAAAGAAATGTTAGTTTGCGCTACAATGCGAAGTATCACGTTGCTAGACATAAAATGCCTCATATTAAATATAGACTTTGTGGAGTATTCCTTGGTGTACTTCTCCATTTGAAAGTAGCCCAACAATTTCAGTGCATGTTGAGTATTTCCTTTTTCTTCACACGTTTCCATCATACTTGCGTGTCGTGTTTCCTAATGTGCAATATTCTCTATTTTCCTTGAAACATGGCTTAGCAAGTTAACACATTCCTTACAGACAGTCGGATGAAATGAAAGGATTCCCTTAAGTTCACAACTGATAATTGCTTACAGGCATTTTCTGTCGCAATAAAGATTGTTGCTTAGCTGTATATTCAACCCGCCTAAAGCCTGCTCTCATAAGCGTATTCTACGCTGAACGGCTACTATTTCAATCTTTTCTGGCACCGCTTCCTTACTAAACAACGATCTATTCCCCTTTCTCTCTCTTTACCTGCAGCGTGCTCACTGCAGCGTACTCACTTGTAACGTCTAGACTTTCCGGGACGTTACAACAGCAAAAGGTTTCGGAGACCAAATCACTGTCACAACATAGAAATTTTGTGAATTACTTGTGCAGCACCAATACGTTCTTCACTGTGATTCAGCTTCCTTGAAAGAAACAAGTAATGATAACTTCAAGAATTGCATTTTTTTTTCAAGAATTGCTTACGGCAGCCTGTTATTATAGCCATAATCGGTGCGAGTATGTGAAATAAGAGAGAGAAATTGAGGCAAAGAGTGGTTAGATAGTGTAGATTTATTATAATTGTCGATGCGCGACTGAGTCCCCCGAGCAGAAAGAAATGGACTCCAAGAAAGAATATACTCTGTATATAAGAAACGGTGTCTTCAAGAGAGAGAAGTCGAAGGAAAGATAAGTAGAACCAAACACCTCTGAATCTGTCTCCTACTCGATCATATGTGGAATTAAGAGTAAATAAAAATGGTAAGCGATGTTTGCGCTGCGTCCTCCCCATTGCACAACGTTTAGAATAGAGACAAATGTGGTTCTGAAAACCAACGTCGCCATTAAACTTTGAGCTCAGTTATTGGCTGTGCAATGACGACAAGAAGGCGTCATATTTTATCCGGGACTTCCGGTATAGGTCAAAAAGCGCGATCCATAACCGACGACCACTTATGACGTGACACTGAAGATACATTTTCAGGCGGCATTGCAGGGACAACTGCAAGCATTCTGTCAAAGGCCAGAAAGGCATGTCGCGCTAAATTCTGCGCGGTACAAGACGCTCCTCTTTGTTCCTGCACAAAGACAGAGAGGAATCTGTCCGGTCTGCGGGATACGCAAGCCTCAGAAAGACGGCGCTGTCACAACTTCGCGACACCGTGACGAGTTATCTTGCGACAGCGGCACGCGCGCCAGTTCAGACAATAGCGGAGAAAACAAGAAAGCAAACTGATTGCTCACGTCAGCAAGACGGATATTCGACTCGTATGATTTCCTCGCGAACGCTGGCACCGTGTTACTTGCCCCTTTTTCCTCCTGGCAAGAAAGGTTGGAAATAAAGTGCACTTCGTTAATAAGTATACACGTGTAGCAAGCTTGTGTCCCAAAGATCAAGAAAGCACTCGCTAATCTGTGCGCTCTTTCGTTCTGCGCGACTTCCATGCGTAGCTAAGGATAAGGCTATGAAAACGATAACTTATACTAAGTGCAATGCCAGACATGTAGTTATGCGAAACAAAGGTTTCAGCGTTGCTTACTAAGTTATTAGAAAGAAACGAGGCACAGAGCATAAAAATCTTGCAGGACAATCGGTGAGAAAAGAAGGAAGCTATGAAGCCACTGAAAAAAGAAATGTACCATGCTTTGCATTCCTGCGAGAACAACCACCTTAGCTACAGCCTTAACACGTCTTTGTTCGTTAACACCGCCATCAACAGGAGGTGAGGGCAAAAAAAAAAAAAAAAATAGTACCTCATCACTGGTCCAATATATCGGTTGGATTAGCTGTTTCTCGGTTCCAACAAATTACGTGCCATTCGTGCTGAACAAGAAAGATAAAAGGGAAAAGCCTAAAAAAATTCATTCGAGAATGGTTTCTCCGCGTTCGTTTGAACAAAGACACTTTAAAGCGTTAGATATAAGTTTTCAATTATACATATAGCACTGCTTGCGCAAATTGGCAGAATGCTCTGTACGACGTGATAAGCGTTAATATAGAAAGTGATTGTGGCCAATTATCCAAAGACAAGCTTATCTACAACGAATCTTACTGATGTAGCGTTCGATCCATCTGTAATAAACTTCAATCCATAATAGTATTAAACGCCCTCAGAAAGAAAAGCAGGAAACCTTCTTTTATCGCAAAGATGTTTCTGTGCGGTCCCTGGAACAACCATTCGTACGCCACTCTGCAGGAAGCGTGGCTTGAAGAGGAAGGATCCAGCAGGACAATTGATTTTTATAGTTCTTTCCAAAATATTTAGTTAAATTTATAAGTATTTGTTATTTTCTATTGCTTTATTTATTTCGCAATTATCTCAGTTGTTTTCTAGAAATTACTAATCACCCTTCCAATTCTATTCGCATTTTGGCCAATCCTCCATAGTGGTTATGAGCCAATAGCAGAAGACAAATAAACAAACATACAGCCGAAGGGAAATGCTCTTTCAGTTATTCATTTTATTATAAGGTGCGCTTTTTTATTCACAAGTGCGGAATTGGAAAGACTTCGAGTTTTTATTTTATTTTGTGCCGTCAATGCCCAGCAAATTTGCAAAAAAAGATTTCATTAATTGTCACGTACAGAAAGCAAATATCTGCCCCATCTTTGCAGTACCATGCGATAAAATGGCCATCCCGGGACTTGATGCCGTGACGCTTTCTCCCGACGCCCCTATTAGCTATCACTCGTTTCCACAGCGTGTGTTCGTTCTTGTAGTCATGTCTTCTATATTCCATGTGACACAGCACCACTCCTTTTGCGGACACTGCAACTATGTCACCGCTGCGTCTCAAAGCGCTGCATCTCTTATGTGTGCTCAGGCGAGAAATGTCTCGCTTCTTTTAATTCATTTAAGCACCAGTATAAGCACTGGTGAAACAGCGGTCAGGATCGACACCTGCTGATGTTCCTTTTGGATCTTTGCAACATAGAGTTTCGGGACGACCGTGCATCCACATACTCCCGATGTACTCGTTTGCACAATGAAGAAGCCCATGCAAAACCAAGAAGGTATACCGAAGCGAGATTCTCTCCACACTGCTTCTTATAGCAGAAAGGCTAGATTTCACGTACACCGTTTTAGGGAGATAAGCTGGTGGAAACCCGCATATATAGGGAAACGTGCAAGGTATAGCGCTGCTGTCAATTACGGCAAGGCATTATTACACGTAAGCCATTGCCACTGACCGCAGTGCGCGAGCACGCGTATTCATTTGTAGCGTGAACAATCTGCGATTGATGGCTTCTTCAGACAGTGAATTTCTGGGAAGTGGATGCCAGAGTCCTCGGTGGGGAGGAAACAGCCTTGGGGATCTTGCGTTCAAAGGGACGGCAACTGAAATCGCACCTCTGCCATATTGTAGAGACAAGAGCTGGAATCGGAAGACTAGTTCGTTGCTAGAGTCTTTAGAAGGTCTGTTTGTTGGGCTAGTTCGTTTTACATTCTATTCTGACTATTGTAACTTAGGACAGAGTTGCGAGCGCCACTATACTGGCTGTCGTCCTTGTCTGTTTTTTTATGTGTGTCTATCCGACACTCCGCTCTAAGTTACCATAACCCGGTTGCTACGGTCAGTAACGTTCCCGTCCCGGGTCTCCACTGTAGATTGCGAAAGAAGAGAACAACCGCCACGTATACTGCAGGACTGATCACGAAGCACGTGCCCTGTGCACATCTTTATTCATCGCTTTTTCTTGGCTCTCTGATGTAAGCACCACCTGACACTCTAGCCGAGGTGGGCGCTACAGATGGATCTGTGCACAAGAGCGCAAAGTTGGTCTAGTCAGCTAAAAAAAAAAGCGCAAGAGGACCACAGAAAAACGGATAACGCAGGCGACTACTGCGTTCTGAAGCAACTGCAGCGATATCGTGGTGTGGTCTTTAGTACTAAGCAGGTAGCTGCCAGTTAATCAGTACAGGGTCCACGCCGAAACAGGATATCACTGCCGAAGCTCATTGTGATCAATATTTACGAGAGGTCCAAATAGAGTGTTGTTGGCCGCCTATGATGGGTGGACGCCTTCCATCATGCTCGCATGTATTGCCCTTCCGCACTATAGTTTTGCCAGGTTACTTTAGCATCTCTGTTCGTATCAGCTTTATATTTGGAAAGGCGAGGTCAAAATTGCAGTCAGGGAACAATTGTTTTGGTGATCGAGTTCAATGTTTGTGCAAAATTTCGGTGAAGACAGCAGCAATTGATCCTGATATGAGAATATTACAAGCATCCGTCAGCGCCTAATATACTCTGCCTCACCAAGTGTACGCAGTGCAGAAGAAGGAGTGGGTTTCTTCAGTCAACCAGAAAGGTGAAGCGGCGGCGTGTAAGCAGAACCAAAAACCGCTTGATCTTTGTACGCCGTCAATTCATCCCCGATCATTTAAATGGCGTTAATCATGGGATGATCAGGGATAGACATTGGAGAAGCCCGTCTGGTTGTTGTTTTTCATCAGTTATCATGAGAGATAGCTTTAAGTATGCTGAACAGATTTGGTGAGAGAGGTGATACATTATAGCTGTCTTCGTATAACAGCATTCCATTATAAAAATGGCAAGAAACGAAAAGGTGCGGCAAGCGCTCTCTTGTCTTTTTATTCTGTATGTAAGGTCTATATACAGATTGAGCCGCATGCAAGCAAAGCTGGGTTAGTGAGCGCTGCCCGCCGCCGTTGCTTAGTGGCTACGGTGTTGGGCTGCTAAGCACGAGGTCACAGGATCGAATCCCGGCCACGGCGGCCGCCTTTTGATGGGGGCGAAATGCGAAAACACCTGTAAACTTAAACTTAGGTGCAAGTTAAAGATCCCCAGGTAGTTCAAATTTCCGGGGTCCCACACTACGGTGTGCCTCATAGTCAGATCATGGCTTTGACTCGTAAAACCCGATAATTAAGAAAAATAAAAATTAGTGAGCACTAATAGACAGTTTCAGGTGTTTCGAAATTGAACTGATAATGTACCACTGATGGTATCGAAAAATCAAGATCAAAATTAACTGCCATGCTTGGGGAAAAGATTCTCAGTACGCCGTAAGTATTCATAAGAACCTTCTTCTAAAAGTTGCAACTTCCCTGAGCATCCTTCGCACACAGACAGATGAATGCCGTTGCCTGAAGGATACCTCTTGAGTTATTGAAACTTTAAATGCTGAGAGATGCGGCTTCAACCTATTCTTTGGACGTTTCTGGTGGTACCAGGTGCCTTACTTCAGCGGAGAGTATTATATTACAGAAACCACATTAAGGATCAGCAAAAGGAGCGCTCGTCATTTTGGCGCACGTTAACAAGAACATAAGTTCTGCCACTTACTATGTAGGTCGCTCGGACATAGCGAAGGAGGAAAAAAAATTCTCACTGTTGGAGCAGTGGCAGACGTTAGGAGCGTGGGCATACCCAAAGCGCCTTCGCGAAAGAAACTATACACGCTGACCGTATCCAGAAGCTCAGAGCCCTAAAGTTTTCGAATGATCCATAACCCTACTTCAGTTCCCACGAGGATCTTCCTCACTCGGCCCATATTCAGTGCAGCCTGGTGCGTCTGCTATTCTGCCATTGGTTCCTTATAGCTTTATTTATTCTCCCTGCTCTTTCCTGCATTTCCGGCAACGCATAGTCTTTTACATTTGTTTTCCGTATCACATCGCGAGCAAGGCGAAGCAAACTGCAAGTGCAAGTCGTAAATAATAGATGCGACTCTATTGGGAGCTTCTGGTATAGGCGAGGGAATGACGGCTCCCTTGACAGCACTTATCCACGGTCTGAGTGCCCGAAAGAGTCAAAAAGCTAGTGATCTATGTGGCTGGCTGAAATACGTGCGAAGAAAGAAACACCGCACTTAGCTTCACAAAATTAAAGAAAAAGACAAAGAGAAATAAATTCATGAGTTTTCTTTCAGCGACCACAAATATTGACGAAATCGAACGTTCATATGCCATCTTGCGCGTTGCACCTTAAAGGAGACTAATGACAACCATTGCGCAGTAATTTAGGAGCCTGCAATAAAAGGAAAGTCCGGAGAATACGAATATTTATGAGCAATGCGGGAATGGTTTCTTTTGTAGTGCGCTTTCCGAGTTCTTGTGGGGGACCTTCGCCCCCCCCCCCCCCCTATGCTTCTTATTATTCGAGGAGTTCCGCATTGAAAACATGGCCTATGAAGGCTCAGTGCGATATACGGCTATTTCAAGACCCTATCGAACACGTTCACGGAGAATGTTTGAAGGGATGGTAAGCGATTCGGACCGGCAGCAGTACAGGTGAAAAAAAAGGGGAGGATGAGTAGAAAAAAAATCTTTTTTTTTTTTCGCAGTGCGATCTCCTCTTCATTGCACTCTACACCTCCCATTCTCCGTTCAATAAAGAATGCTGATGCTTTGCAGTCCTCAAGTCTTGTTGATATTGATATCACTCAAACACCAATAGAGAGGAGTATCCGCTTTCTCGATCTACACTTGGTGTTGTCTGACGATCACATCGGTTGGTATTACCAGCCTAGAGCTTGTGAGCCTATTTTATCTTACAGTTATGCACATTTCAAGCTTACTAAAAGGGGCATAGCGAAAATGTGCTTGAGCAATGCACTAAAGAAGTAGGGCCCTCATTTAATGTCTTCCAGTTTTCAACAGCCAATGCGGTTGAGTGAGGTTGGGTTTCCAAACAATTTGATTGTGTCAATTGCTGAAGCACTGCTCAAAGCAATGAAGTCAGGAGAGGCTGGTTTCTTGTCGTCACCTATATATACATAGCGCAGTGTCGGTTGAAAAGAAATATTTCGCTGTAATTCCATACATCCACCGCCTATCGCATAACCTTAAGATAGGACTACGGGGCAAGGTTGACATAGTATTCTCAGCTCCAAGCAAGGTTATCAGCTTGTGCGCAAAAACACGACTACATGGTACAATAAACGACGCGTGCGAAAAACAGCACCGAAAAAGGTACGTTAACTGTAGGACCTGTGTCATTTACGGAATTCTGTTTCCCTGTGGAAAAGCATATATCGGAAAAACCAGAAGATGCATTACTGATGTATACGATTAGGGAGCACTCCAATGGAGTTAACAAGCCTTCGCTGGATGGCTTCCTCGCAATTCATTGTCACAAGTGCGTGTGCGTTCCCCGCTTTGAAGACACAGCTATTATCGGGAGAAGCAAATGCGAATGAACTCGTCTTATCATTGAAAGCGCTCGCATTGAAGAGTTTGGCGATGCTTGTGTTAGCAGATTATCTTTGTCACTATCAAAGAAGGAGTTGGAATTCCTACGCATGCGTTAAACGTAATAGTTTTTGCGTAATCTGCTAGTCTATTGCACTGTCATATACTCTGTTACCTTGTCAGTAGACACATGCTTGTGAAAGAAAAAAAAAGCAAGAGATAAATAAGGGTATAAAAGTGGCGTGCGTCCCGGAAATGAATTGTTGAAGGAAGTTAGCGCATTTGTGTGTCGCTGTTTCTCTTCTGCGTCCTTGTGCCATTTGCACTACAAGAAAAAAGTGCAAAAATACTACATCACCGCTTCACACCGACCAGCCTCCATGCCCTAGACCCCCCCTTTAAGCTTCTTTTCATCCCCAGAACCGCCGGCGGAAAGCCTTAGAGCCAGGGAAGACAAAAGAAACAAGGCAAGAATTTGCTAACGACAGTTTGAGACCGTTTTGAACCATGGCCGTCTTGTGGCGGAGGCGAGAGGCTTGCAGCACGACGCCGCCAAAACTATATCTAAAACTCGTGAACGTAACGGCAATTCACCAACACCTCCCGCCACTACATCCCTGACGACTGGTACAGATGTCGCTCCCCTCCGTCAGTGCCCTTTTCATGCGGACTTATTGTTATTCAGTTAGGGTAATTATTATTGCCGTTGGTTTCCCTCCCTTGAATATTCCTCAAGCTTTTCGCCGTAACAGATCACTTGGCCCGCTCACAAATAGTCCTGGACTCTCCCGTTGCACACACGTAATTTCTTACAGAAAGTTTGCCAGTTTCGCCAGGACGCGAAGCATTGCAAGCGATAGCAATGTTTAAGGTTGCGCTGAAGGCGTATCAGAAAGCTGGCGTGACATGAGCAGCATCTGCAGCGGCGTTTCAGGATGACATAAATTTCGCTTGACGCTGGCTGTCGATTTCTCTCAGACCCAGCGGACGTACCTCGGTGCGGTATGCACACAGCCGCTCAGCAGGGACTATTCGGCACGTGATCACAACGCTAAGACCAGCGGTGCAAGCCAGAAAGCTGCTCTCGCTCCGGAAGAGAGAGGGGCGTGATGGCTTTTCCACTCATTCGGCTTTGTTACTTTTACAGCCGAACAAACTGCGGGTCGCTGGAAGCCTTCTTTCCTGCCACGTGAGGACCACGCATGCACGACAATACCGTGACGGCACAACGGTGTGAAAGAAGACGACGCAAAATGTGCCTCCAACGTCCGCGTAATTGCTATCGCAATAAAATTTTAGCTAAAACGCTTGATGTCATGCTGGTGGGACATTTGCGTTACGGTAAGATACAAGTATCCCACCGCATATAATGCAAGGGTTGTCTGAACAGGTGAGCATGCTTCTAAGCCTTTTCCTTTTGGTGGGTCCCTCGCTCTCCCACAGCAGTACATCGCTCTTCCACATTAGCCACATCAGTACTCAGTTCTTGACAAGTAAAGAACTGCGTATTGATGTGGCTGCCGCCCCATGCAAGCGCTGGCCCATAAATCATCACATTTTATGACTCAAACGCCGCACCCGCTCTCATACGCTTTAATTTCGACAACGTCATACTTTGCGTCCTAATTTTATTGAACAACTGTTAAAGTCATAGCTCCCTTTGCCCCTTCCCTCTACTTACACGGCTTGCACGCATGTACTTTATTTCTAACCACCTATGTGAGCTTGCGGGTGACCATGACACATGCCTAGGAACAAATACACATATATATACGCTTGAGAACAGCACGATACCACTGCGCAAGCGCTCCGTCCCGTGGCTTTTTTTTTTTTCATATTTTGCGGGCTTTCTTTGTAACCCGAAAAAAAGGACTTCGTGAGACGTATCGCAAAAGAAACAACTCGATCGGTGGTTTCTGAAGGTGCTCTACAAATCTGCGTATCATACTTGGGGTCTTCAGCCAATAATTAAAAAGTTGGGTAATTAACCTTAAATTATAAGTGAGTTACGAGAAAACAAACAAAAAAAAAAACGTTTGAGTTACTATAGGCTATTGCGAATGGTATGCATTCTGTTCAACTCGCTTCCGACGCGGCTTTCATTTTAAATTCTTGGCTCAAGTTATGTGGGACACCCTGTATAAAAAAAAGGGGAAGCAACAACCCACTCTGGTGGTTTATGCAAGTACTCACAAGTAAGTCAATTGAGTAAATGAAATGAAATAAAGTAACTAAAGGACACGAAAGGACAAGATAAGTATTAAACCACCGATACAATATCACTTTCATTGAAGAATGTTATTATGGATTGTGGAGCAGACTACTGTAATGGTACGGTACATCAAGGGCCAAGCAATGTTTCTACGCTGAAAGGGCGGTCGTCAAGGTGGTTCACTGCTGACCATAAAGCACATTTATAAGTTATTTTCTATTGAGTTGCCATACGCACAACGAGGCGTAGCTGAACGAAGTATACGATACAACAAGCTATATGTATAAGTGTCTCCCAACTTGTGACTATGAATAAAATAGTCCATGTCCCAACCAACACCACCAGGAATTAGAGGCAGCACATGGGGACCAACTACAAGTCATACCGGCCTACTACTGCACGAAGTACAAGTTGTCTAAATGATTTTATGTAGGCAACCGCGTTGAAGAAATGCAGTGTACAATAGTTTCAAATCTATAACGGTTACGTACGGTTCTTCGACTTTTTGCTCATTCGCCGCCTACTCGCAGGCTATCGCGATAAGCAGTGAAAATCATACAGTATCGATAGAGGCGGACAAAAGCAATCTAGCGCACAAAGATATACCCGAAGGTAACGAGTGACTAATTATTCTAAATATAATGTTTCTGTTCATGAATGTATGGAAGGGTTATGCATTCGCGAGGGGGCATAGCGGCTGTTATTATAGCGAAGTCTGTGGGGCAAGCCCTGAGGTGCACGAAAAATATAAGCATTTGAAAGAAACCGAAAAGTTGTCCGCAAAAGTCAAAGTTTCTGCTGCTTCGACTAACTTTTTTTTATTCGCGATACCTACTCCAAGTTGTCCTGCAGTTCCCCAGAAGACTACCTTGAAAGTTCGCACAGATGTTCACCCCAGCAGCACCCTTCTTATCAACACCTTCCGAGTCACATGAATACGCTTCATCTCAGCGCCGCTGGCGCGCTCTAGTGAAGCGGAGAAAAGATCAACAAATGGGTAACTGAAGCTTGCCGTGAGATCGCCACGCTTTGGCTTCGCAGGCTCCGAAAACGGCCGAGAGAAATCTTCTGACTACCACAGTCGTACGAGGTGTGCTTGCTTTCACGACGTGGACCACTTAGATAAGGCGCGGCTAGCACGCGGTTCCGAGTCGCGGCGACGACTACGGGCCGCGTGTCCCGCCCACACCAGTTTCCTTCTCGCCTGTCCTGCCGCTGCCGCCACCACCGGGGCGCGAACACCGCGCCACCACGGCACCCCCGGCGCACGGGTGGTTACAGCCCGGCGTAGTGGCTACACCAGCACCGTTCCACTGCTATCAACGTCTTTGCAATGCATTCTTTATGCTGAACGCCGTCATAACAAAGCCGTCAGGATATGCAAGCCACGATCCCTTCCTCTCGTTTCCGCGTTGCTAAGCTTTTAATAAGAAGCGAGAAAGGAAGCTCTATCGCAACTTGGTGGTAATTCCTGGACGCCTCCGTCCCTATGCGTGCGGTCGTTTAGCATTCACAGGAGATTTAGCGTTCGTGTGTTTGTAGGGGTGTGTCATGCGTGAGAGTGGCGTCCGGGACGTTTGGCTATAAGTGTTTATCTCATTGGTTGTGTCTCTCGCGCTGCAATAATTGCACCCTTAAGCTTAAATACATGTGCGTGTGCTCGCATTTGTTGTATGTAATAACTGCGGGCGTGCACGTGTTTGTGTATGTTCGTGCGTTTGTCGGAGTGGGTCTGTGTGTGTGTCTTGGTATCTTGGGAATCGTTCGTTTGAGTGCTTCTGTTCATTGATTGCTGCATGTTAGTTCAACATTGCATCCATCTGCGTATATTTTTGCGAGTCTGTTAAGAGTGCACTCTGTGAGCCTTTAATTAACAAATGTAAATCCCTCAATATTACTTCTGTTTCATAGTAGTACGCATTCTACGCCTTCCCATGAACACAAGCGAATGTATTAATCGAAAGCGTTGTTAATACTCCTTAGACATGGTTTACGCTCTGCTTTTAGGTTAAGTGCACGAATAATCCACCAGTAGCGAAGCAATTGTGTGTTCATAAATTACCAGAATTAAAAATACAATCTTAAGAATTGTAGCTTAAATATTAATGGAATAATGTGCCCTTCTTGGTGTTAAGTTCTTGTTGCCTTGGTTTAGTAATTAATGTTTGTTACAATTAACCCACTACCGGCGGCAAAATGTTTGAGTGCAGAAGAAAGAAAGTTATCCTTCTCGTTTTATTTTGTTTGCCGCGGCTCCTTGCGCTCGTGCTTGAATAACAGACATGATTTGAACAAAGTAATTCCCAGTTTTCACACCTCTTGATTCTATAGTGCGTCTTCCCAATCGAAATTTGAGCAGACTAAATACACTTTGTTCTGCCTAAACTCTCCCTCAAAGTTCGCATACTCCTTTTGCTTGTGCAAACTCAGCATTTCCTGCAGTGACCTGGCTGTGACCTCGTAGATGATCACAGTTTTCGTTCGACGCCAACGCCTTGTTAACCCCCACGTAAACAGGATCCATGGTAAAGCTCCGTGGGCACAATGCAACCTATTCCCAGGATTCGTCTCCCGCAGAAAGCTAACGAACGAGATCCTCTGTACAGCCGACCATGGCAGATCGGACTATGTTCGGCAGACAAAGAAAAGTAATATAATCGGGCCGCCCACCCAGGCCTCTTGTATATACTGTGCCCATTAAGACCTTTGTGTTCCCCATAGCTCGCACAGCGGGAAAATGGCCGTCGCTTGAATACGCGATCCCTACAATCTGTACTCGCGCTCAGCATTAATTACCATACACTTGGGTACTTCTCTTACTGCAGATATTAAATCGTAGAGCATTTACCAGAAGATAAATATTGACCCGTGTAGTTGTTTACCTTTATTTTGTGACCTGGTTTCACCGTCTAACAAATGCAATCGCTAAGCGCAGGTCAGGCCTGTATGTATCAGAAGTTTCTCGGATGTTATCGATGGTTCTATCCGCTGTCTGTTGTCACCGAAGTTTGTGTAATCTTATTGCCCGTATGCGTGACGCGAATTGTGTAGTACTTTCGGGAAGAAACGCGGGCACCGGTATTTACTCTGGAACCTTCGATGAGTTAGGTATAAAAGCTTGCGCGTTTGACTCGCATATAAGGTTTCCGACGATCGCCGACTGTAATCGCCGCTATTGTTGTGTAGCCTGGTTTTACCGTTACTACATGACAGTATTTTCTTTGAACTGACTATATCTACGAGGGCGATTAAGAAAGTAATGCCTCCAATCCCGCTACTTTGTCACTAGTACTGCGAACATTTAGAACTCTAAAGAGTTCAAAATGTTTGCAGTACTAGTGACATTAATGCGCTGATGTTTGAAGTATGGAATGTCACTTCCCGAACCTTCCTATCTCTTCCTGTTCCAGAGTAATCCAGCAGTTCATGGCATCCAGTGATGACGTCCAGTTGAAACAGCGGGCAGTAATTGAACTTCTGACTGCGGAAGGTTGTGCGTCCATCAACATTCATCGCCGTCTGACTGCACTTGAAGGGTATGCCTGTGTTGACGTCAGCACAGTGCGGAGGTGGGCAAGGACTGTGAAAGATCGAAATCCAGCCACATGAAATCTCCAGGATCAGCAGTGAAGTGGACGGTCCGCAACGGCCTCTGATGAGGATCGTCAACATCAGGTGGACGAGTTGATTCGAGGCAATTTCAGGATCAAGCAACACGTGATTGCAACAACACTCCCCATTTCTAATGGTTCGGTGAACCACATCACTTAGGAGACCTCTGGCGTTACAAGAACATTTGCGCTCGTTGAGTACCCTTCCTCGACTCTTTCATGTCAGTCGTCAGCTGCCGTGGTACACAACGAGCGCGAGTCTTCTTGTAAAGCAGGAGATCCTTAATTATGGTTCACTGAACCAATGAATCCATGTGTATGCTGGTTAAATGGTGGTCCTACGGCTCGATGGAGGGTTGGGAGTTGGGTGGAAGGGATATGGCGTGTCCGCATTGTATGGGAGTGTACAGTCTGCTGCGCAGAGCTTACTTTAGTAGTTGTACGCGATGTTCTCTACTCAATATGCAAATTTGATGCTCGTCGTGAACAGAAGCCGTACTGGTGCTGCGGTGTGTTTACATTTTCGTTCAGACGAACAAACACACACAAAAAAGCAACGAAAATCGTGCCGCAGTGAAGCATTGTTATTGCATTTGGCAATGTTGAAAACTCAGTCGCTAATCTGCGTGCGCGGATTCATACTTCAAGCGTTGCCCGACTGCATTGAAACATGAGCACCAAAGACTAGCGGTAACACTTGCAGACAAACAGGAAGAAACTTTATCCGTGCATAAAGAAGGAACTGGCCCTGTTAGAACGCACGAGTGAGGAGGATTAGAGATTTTGGTTTATCACGAACTATCACTCTAGCTGTACGCTGGTTGTTTTGACTGTATTGTTAAAAAAATCTGCGAAATATGAGAAGAAAACAATTCGAAAATATTTAGAAATCAGAAAGGGGAAAATTAGCACTACGCTAATGTGTTGGTGAGCTGGGCTTCTATGAACAAAGACGTTCTTTGCTAAATCTGTTCCTGAGAAATCGTACTGCCAGTCAAAATCTCTCACGCATTATTAGAAAGGCCGCCGGCCGTTGTGGTAAAATTTACTCACGGACGAAAATATTTCAGGGTACATGGGCTGTTTTTCATTTATTATGGTCACCATATGACTCTCTTATTTGCTGCCTAATACTCACTACATACAGAAATGGAAGAGAAAAACCCTCTGGTTTAGTTTTTGTTGCTAATAATCGCTCTCGTTGTTTCCGAATTATATGAAATGATGAAAGAATAAAGGATTGACGCTTTTCAGTCTAGATAACTCATTTGAAAGGGCTCGGCTGGTTATTTTCCAGCTCAAAAATAATAACTTCTACAAATGATTTCCTGAGATAACCGACACAATGCCACCAAAGAGATTTACGCAAGGGTATTAACGTTGTTCCTTTACATTTGCAGTATTAATTTATGAGGCCCATCTCTGCTTTGAACCCTGTGAGCAACTGCGCAGTACGAACTGTTGCGCTGTCGCATCGACTTTGTTCTTGACTGCGAATTCATTCATGTTTTCACTATCGTTGTCTGCGAATGGACTCATTTTTTGATCATCCAACATTCTGCGTATGTTCCATTTTTGACGCTCACCATCGTCATTGTCGTGTACGCCTATCTTTTATGTTCCATATTCTTTCGCAGATTGCGACGACAAAGAATTGCACTCCAAGACACCCTCTTCTTCTCAACATCTATGCAAGACACCTAATGTTGTTCTCGTCGGCTAGAGTATTGCTTGTTTTGGCCTCCAACATACATGGGCAGATGGCACTGTTATCAAAGTCCGTTTGAAGCGCAATATATTTAACAAATTACCAGGCCTTATTCATAGACGACAGAGGGAAAGGCAGCTTGCCTGGCTTCTAGGAGCACATTACTGCAATGAAATGAGTTCGAATCCCAGTGGCAGGGGTAGGTAAAGTTTTGTTTTATGCGAATTTATGGCTATACCATGGGCACATTTTGACGATGTTCGTACGTTACACTTGACATGTTGAAGCAACTTTGGTGTTTTCTCTGTTATGAAACTGTCGAACATCACGTGCTCTTATATGAGCAGGTACGTATGAGCAAGGAAGGTACTATATCTTATGTAGTGATTTAGTGTTAGAACAAAGATGCGTTCGTTGGCGCCGCTGTGACGTTAAATTCCGTTCTCTAGATGCTCGTTTGGTGGGACTTTTATTGCCTGCAGTGCAAGCAGTTTATTGGCTACAGTGAACAAAGCTTACTTTTTCTTCGTGCTGTGACGTTGGTGAAGCCGAAGAGTTGGAAATGGCTTGACGACCACAGAATAACGTCGAGGACCGTAGCAATTGTCGTTGATGTAATTTATATTACGGAGTGGACACGAGGATAAAATAAACCCGGTTTCATGCTAATAAGTGCACCTACAGTAAAAAAAGAAACATCGGGCAGGACTCAACTACGATGACTAACCAAGTATGCGAGTAGTATTCATTTCAGACAAAAATAAGTTCGGATAAATTTTAAAGGACGTCTTCTTCATTCAAAAGCGCCGTGAAAGTGGTTATGCTGCACTTTTGAGAACACTTTATGTTTAGGATCGGTCTACATTTTTTTAGACCGAACTACATTCGGAATGAGCCCTTAAAAACGGTTAGAGAAATAGCCGCAATGAAAACTGGCCTGGCAAGGACAGAGTGGCAGCACAATGTAATGACATAGCGGTAAGTATAGGTTGATACTCTTATATTTATAGAACCAACAGATACCGCATGCAGCGGCGCCGCCTGAACCTATGGCGCCTTTGAATAGGACGGTGGTGACAACATGAGTCGAAAGCACGAGGAGATGGAATGTGGTCTCCTTCTCGGACACGTTATAGGCGCCGATAAATATATGTTTAAGGGTCATGCGCAACCCGTGCAGTTTAGTCAACACAAGTAGTTTACGGCGTGCGTGCGGTGTCACTGCTACGCGTCGATAAAAGTGGTTGGCCTATAATTGTGGATTGCTGTAACTCCGGACAGGACAACTTCTTTGCTATAGTTGACCATCAGGGGCGCTGTATTTCCCCACAACGCATCTTGTGCTTGCTACCAAATGGCGCTCAGTGATATATGGGCCTTTTAGAAACCCTCGTAAATCGCTTTTCGGGTCCTGCGAATGGACGCACAGTACACTAGGTTTTCTCAGTCACGTAAATTTATTAAAACTTCGCGCACACCAACAGACAACCATGTTTTGCTCTGGGACTGAGCTATGCAGAAGGCTGCCTTAACAACTGCACACAGAAGCAAGTGGCAGCAATACCTCTGTGGCCAAATAGGGACTGAATATGCACGCAGCTGTTTTGAGAAATACATATCGCAGACAATTTTTGCACATTTAAGCCGCGATTCTATTACGCAAGGTCTGAAATCAATTATGGAGCATGGTAAACATTTAGACAACGAATGACAGCATGGCACCGGCGATTTCTTCGGCATTTTCTGTTATGTTTACTATGTACACCACTGTATACTATTTTTCACTTTCTGTTTGTTTATTCAGCATTCTTTTTCTTAGTATTTTCGGTGATCTAATGTTCATATAGTATGATGTAATGTCCATACAAAACATAGATAAAACGTTAAAAAACAAGCAATGGCCGGAACTAAAAGCTGCTGGAATAGCAGCCTGGTGGAATTCTTGCCCCCAATATTATGGTGCAGTGTTAGCAAATGTACTTAGGGTAACACAAGCACATATCAAACAGAAGCAGCGAAAAAACAATACAGACGCCTAAACATACTAAATATGTGTAAGTTGAGCCGAAGTGTAATCGTACAAGCGTTTTGAAAATAGAAACAAATTGGTTGCAGAAAGTAATTTACTGGGGCCTGTTTTTACATAAGTAGTCTCTGGCCTCGATGTGAAAATGCCGCATGTGGCCCATTATCTGCAGAGTTTCAGCCCTTTTCCTAACAGCAATAAAGTATTTCCTGATCAATAACTCAATTTATTTCTCTAACACCCGGCTTTGTTTTGCTCAGCGTTCATGACCAGTTGCCATTTGTTGCAGCCAACTCTGTACGTGCCTTCCGGTGCCAACACGGCCCTCCGGTGAGACGTCACGGTTGCAGTAAATTACCAGTCTTGCTTTCCGATTGCTATACCTTGATTTATTTGCATCATTCTTTTTCCTTCCATTCGCAGTAAATTCCGCGAACCTTATCAACTGCGGCTCGTTTACGAGAGTTTGCAGTGAAAGGTCTTGCACTTTTTATTTTTTTTTTGCTTAATTTCAGCACCACTGTGACACGCGATTAGTGAGACGTGTCCTAGAGAACAACCGGATCGAGAGAGTACACTTTCGTGTAGCCAGTGCTTCGGGCTTGCAAAAAGATAATTTCTCCAAATGCCTCATGTTCTATAAGATCGCTTCCCGTTCCGAGGAAAGAATAAATTTAAGCGCCAACAAGGTGCCTAGTGGTGAGATGTTACTCTGTGTATGTTTGTATTGATATGTAGTTTCATTCGCAATATCATTGTTGCGGTTGTATTACATGGCCAACTTTTTTTTCTCTCTATTGAGTCTCTCAGAAACTAACACTGATGGTCGATTTGTCCGGCTTTGACGCCATCAGTCTTCGATATAGAAAAATTCAACTTTGAAGAACTCTGAAAAAAGCAACTCTGAACTTAGAGCAAGTATATATCCGCGTTTGTCATGATGAAACCGCGCTACAAGCAATCTATGAACATGAAGTGTCTCGCTTTAGCATTTCGTTTTTTCATTCTTTCTTCAGAATCGACATAGACTGAAACATGGCTTTTCGGCAACCTAAACGATTCGTTATGCTCCCATTTTCATTCTGCAAGGTGAACTCTTCTATGCCCCAGCCCTTTCCGCTGGCCAACAACCCTTTGCTTCGAACGGAAGTTTGCATAGTCGTCGTCTATGCGAGGTTATCGTTTGTAGCAAAGTGTTGTTGGGCAGCGGGCGGGTTGGCGCAGAAGGCAGTTGCGTTGCCAAACGGAAATATAAGCAGAAGGCATCGCTGGCGCCTAACTGATCTTGAAGTATACGAATTAAGAAGCATGATTGTGAACAGGTATCATGGGTGGGAGCCGTAACACCATTTATTTTTAACCAAATGTTATTTAGTTCTCGGTCTGCTTTACTTTTTTTTTCAAAGAAAAACTTCGCGTAGACGACTGTACAGAATCAATAAGTGCCTGCAGCGTGCACCGATGACTGCTTAAGTGCTTCTTTCACACTAATATTATTCGATGCAGAAGACACAAAGATTAATGGTAACTTGAACAATCATTCACGATGTATAGCTCTTCTGAGAGAGAGAGAGAGAGAGAGCGAGAGAGACGAAGGAAGGAACTTAGATGGGAAAGACAGGGATGTTGCCCAAAAGCGACGTTTTTGGTTTGCTACCTCCCAGTGGGGGAAGGCCGCATTGAGTAATGTCATCAATGTCCCACTAAGTTAAACGCTAATAGCAGCCTCTCGCACACTCCTCATAGAGCGTGCAAGCGGTGTACTGCTTAATGCATTTGGGCAATCTTTACAGAGGCTTACTGTGTCGAAATCGTTTTCTTCTGGGCACCTTTACGAATACCTTGCATATCAAAGGGAAATCTAGCAATAGTGCTCGATTTCTAATAACCTTTCGGAAAATAAACATAATTTTGAACTTGGATTGTGCTTACCAAGGAGCCTTCGAAATGTGAACATTCTGACCAATCAAGGTCATTCAAGTTACTTTAAGATGACCGTCGCTTAGTGTAATTAAAAGAAGGTTCCGAACACTTAATAATCATCGAGCGTCTCTGCCTTCTGGTGCCACAATCGAAGCACAGTGATACGAAGTCCTTCCATAACTAACACAACTGTAGTTTCGCTAGACATACGCCGAACGGCAGTAAACACGACAGAGCGCATACTTGAATTCTCTTAATAAGATTGATTGGTTTCTTTGCACATCGCTGCCAGTCTTCACGAATTCAGAGAAATAAGATGGCATTCAGGTCCTAACGTTGAAATGGCTCAGTGCCTTTCCAGCTTTGTTCTTGCTGTTTTTTTCGCGCAATGCTTTTATAGTAGTCTGATATTATACTCTTTTCTTGTTGTCCCTTACAACGCCACGCCGGTATACGTTGACATACCTGAATAAAGCCGGGAATACGGTCGCGGCCGATGCTATGTGCTCAGTGTTTTGGCTCGCTTGTCTTACTTTACGACGTGCGCACCGTAAAAGAACACGCGCTCGACACCTGACGCCCTGCCAGGTGATTACCGTTGCATTAACGACGAGCAGCTACGACTACGCGTTCGCCAGATGCAACAGCAACCCTGAAAATGGAACGCGGAAAGGCTGAGGCCCTGCCTAAAGTAGAGCTAGTCGTCCATTTCACGAGGTGCTATCAAACGTTGTTGTTAAGGGCGGTTTAATGTACCTGTAAAAACGACTTATGAAATCGCACCCTAAGTAGCGCATAGAAAAGAAAACAAAAGATTTGGTGATCATGGGCTTCGCACCACTTTCATATGCTTCGTGCCATTTGCTTTTTGTTTGTCAGTTTTTCGTCTGCGCTGCGCATCCAACAGCGTGGCGTTAGATGCACGCTAACAAAGCGAAGTTTTCTTTGCATAGTTCATGATAGCATCGCGTCTATCCAACGACCAGTATGTACATATGCACTTACCGCAGAAAATGTACGTGGGCACCAGATAGAACCTGCAGCATACCAGCCTATATATGCAGTGCATGTTGACGTGAAAGGTAGGCCGAATTAGCACACCGCTGTTGTACGTAATCAATTATTCACGCATGTTGTAGCTAACTTGTGCGAAGCCTTAAATAATCAACGTATGCGCTATGAGAGAGCAACCTAATTTTAATCACTCATGGTATACAATTAAGATATCAGATATACGAAGTATTTTACGATGAGCTTAGGTTAATAATTACAATAACCAAATTATCAAATATAATAGTATTGATTTAAGCGTAAAATCTTCAATGATGTTGTAGAGCTGATTCAGAAATATTGAAATAATTTCTCTTCATGTAGATAGCTTCTATTTTTTTCTTTTTTTCGTGGCTTCATAGTACGCGTGCGGGATTTGAAACAGTACCACTTGAACGGCAGCGACATTTGTGCCCTCAAGCACGTTGCCAACGAATCATTGGTTCTGCAGGCACATAGAAAGCATGGAGAGACTTTTGCCGAGATATCTTGGCTGCTGAAGCACTGTAGCAAATGGTTTTCATGAGAACACGAGCAATAACCATGACATTTCTTCAGGCTCTGTAAACGTTCTCGCTTTTGACATATTGCGTAAAGGACGAATAAATTTTGTCGGTGGATAGCAATGGCATCGGAATCTTGGCAACTCCCATCTGAGACTTCTTTCCCAACCTTAGTGACTTTTTGTAGCTGCCGGCAAGCTCTTGGAATTTTCATCTACTATCACTTCAAAAATAAACGAAAAATGAAAGAATGACCTTGAAGTGAACCATAAATACATGATTTGTTTCCATAAGACAGCGCCGACAAACCGCGTCTAGGCGTGAGGTGAGCGACCGATGCACCAAGAGTCGAGCATTTATGTGCACCGATGAAAAGAAAAGCAATGAAAGACCGTGATATATCTTAGGCTGGCAGTGCGTTCACCCCAAGAGTTTTCGACGACCGTTCATCAGCACTTGTGAATGAAAGATATACGGTAGGAGTAAAGCCGCGGTAAAAGCTCTTTTACGGCCACAATGCAATTACAGTAGGGAGATCCGTTAATTGACCAGCATTGTATAGGAAATAGTCAATCGTGCCTAGCCATCTTAAAGATGTGTCTGGATATGCGAGGTGAATAAGATATGCCGTCGGTGATACGGTGGGGATGGGGTGGGGGCGAGGGGGTTACGCTTGGTAATTTTCGCATACTCAAATTTAAAACGACGCATGAACGTAGTTTTGCCACGAAGCCAAAAAGCTATGAAGTAAGGCTATTGTGGTAACTCTTGAAAAATATAATTCGATTTTGTCACGCAGGTGCGTACACAGCTGTTGCGCTTTCAATTATATACTGTTATTCAAACGTACTGCGCCCCGGTTTCCCGAATGCCGTAAAACTGGTTCTCGACATAGATGCAATACGCTTGAAAGCCGATTAGAAGAAAAAAATCTGGAATAAGTAACAATTAGAATGCGTGGACTGCTTGGAATACTGAATCCTGTAGACCCTCAAGATAAATATCATTTGTCACCGGGTCTTTAACTTCAGCAGGATCAGATCAAGGCCGAAATATCTACCAGCATAACTATCTTACGTGTTTTGGATATTTAGTCCTTCATGCAAACCTTCTTCTTCATATGTAGTCTAGCAAAGCGGACGTGCGACTGGTTGACTTGCTTGCATTTCTTCGCTTTGCTGTCTCACTCGTTCTTTTTATGCTGTCAGTACACATGGCCCCTTCGTCGACAAGTCATAGTAGTTTGTTCGAGAGAACGTTGTGACGTATTCTAATTGGAAATAGCCCCACGTTGAACCAGTGAAAGGAAGTGAGCAACATTTCCTTATTTTGCCAGTTGTTTCATGAGACGCTTTTCAAAAAGGAAGCTTGCTGCGGCCATGGAAGAAGCAAATAGTCTTCGCATACGAAGGAATAAAAAAGTGCAAGTTCCTGAAATCCAGCGCACATGACGTTTGGCCCTTCGGGGATTGAGAGCGGGCCAGAAAAATGTTGCTAGCATGGATATTGGCGTTCTGTGGCCTTTGTTATTTCTTAAGCATTCGACCAATTTCTTGAGTGCGTGATGCTATACAAGCTCCAATTTATGAGCGTTTTCTTTTTTTTTTCGGATAACTCCGGCTTTCTAGGACATAAATGAATTAGACTTTTTTGCAAGTGAACTAAAGGCTGTCAATAAAACCAGTAGCAACTTTAAAAAAATATTCGTGCCCAATGTGGACCGTCGGAAAATCTAAAGATCCACTAGGATCTACGTATCAGAGAATAAACATCAATTAAACCTGATATGACAGGTTGACGATAGGCTCAAATTCACTCATGTAGTATAATCTGAGAGTCTACAGCTACGTGGATCACTCTACCTCAGCGAGTGTTTATTAGCCACGGCAGCTATAGTAGTTGTGGTGTTTTTGATAGGAATAATTATGCGCACTGGTAGAAGTACTGAACTCCGGCTTGTTTAAAGGTCGGGAGAAGCTCGTACTCTCGCAGACAATAAACATAGAAATATAAAAGAGGTTCTGGGGGAATTGCAGATAAGTACGGACAACAAGTAAAACAACATACCACCAAGTTTGTTGTTTGGCTTTCGTGTTGTGCAAGTCGCGGAATAATGATCATATAGCAGTTCGCAGTGCACTCTCAATCCTTTACACGTAGGTTTCAATAAGTGACGTGGAACATTTTTGGAAACTGTTTGTACTAATAAATAGACCTTGTGTGAAACGAGTATAAAACGTTGGACTTACTTGGTGCAACTAATGCGAAGCGACCTTAACTACCATATTCATAAACGCGCCTTAATTCGACACGCATGCTTGACTTGGTCAAAATAACGCCTGACGTACACAAGCCGAAGGAAACGCAAGGAGCGTCTTGGAAACTTTCACGTCAGGCGTCGTCCAGATCAAGTCAAGCATAAGCTTCAACTTAAGGCGCATTTCTCAAGACGTATGTATAGTATGTAAGATTAGCTGTGGTAGGGAGCTGCTTCAACGGAAGAGCCGACGCCCAGGGAGCTTTGTTCCACAAAACTTGCACTTCCAAAATGGAACATTATTGCAGGTATAGTTAACTTATTTAATGGAACCCATGTGAAAGAAGATTGATATTGTGATCATATGTTCGGTCCATAAACAAATTTTCTGTTGGCTACGGTTCACTTCCCTAAACGTAATCATAGCGATTGGTTGGTACGGTCGAACCATCTCAGAGGGCCCGCACCTAGTAACACTATTCATAGCGCACGTTGTAATAATTTTACAGCCTAGTACCCCAGGAATGAGTCCATGTGTCGACTGAAAACTATCACCATCATGATTGGCTTCAGCATCGTCGCCTTGTTCCACAGCTGGCTCATTGGTGCCCCTCGGCACTATCGCGTCAACGCGCTCGTGCGACTGCTCCCGCGTGTGTCATCGTATGTATTTATTTAGTATGTTAGTTAGTTAGTTAGTTAGTTAGTTAGTTAGTTAGTTAGTTAGTTAGTTAGGAAACACAAAGACCTAACCAATTTTACAGCGAAGTGGTTAAGGGCTGGTTCTCCCAGGACCGTATCCGTGTGTAGACACAAAACTCCCCATACGTGGGCCGATCCCGCCGATAGTGCAATACCGGGCCGACCCGTGGCGGAGGTGAAGCCGGCGTTAAATTAAAAATTAAATTAGGGGGCTTCACGTGCCAAAACCGCTTTCTGATTATGAGGCGTGCACGCCCTAGTGGAGGACTCCGGAAATTTCGACCACCTCGGGTTCTTTAACGTGCACCTATATCTAAGTACATGGGTGTTTTCGCATTTCACCCCCATCGAAATGCGGCCGCCGTGGCCGGGATTAGATCTCGCGTCCTCGTTCTCAGCAGCCCAACACCATAGCCACTGAGCAACCACGGTGGGTGAAGCAGGCGTTAAGCACTCTCCATACGTGGGCCGATACCGAAGATATTGCAATGCTAGGCCGACCCGCGGCGGAGGTGCAGTTTGCCATTAAGGGGCCCACATGCACACCTTCGCTGGTCATCCTACTTCACAGAGTAGAAGGACACTGAGTTTTGTTATGCGAAGCATTCTTGCCCGAGTGACGGCAGTTTTGTCTCGAGAAGTTGCAAGCACAAAAAGAAAGAATGGGACACCGTTGCTTAGCAGGCATCGTAAATGATTTCTGCAATAATTGAATCGAAAGCTTTGTGCCCAGAAAGAAAGTCCATAGAACTGCAAAATTCATTTTTGCCAATGTGACTTTTTCGACGCAACTTTGTATCAAAAGGCGAACACACTTGCTCTAGATTTAAGGTAGCGCTTGCAAAAGTGTAAGAGCCCGCTTGAATGTGGTGTTGCAGTCGTGGTAGCAATATCCATAGTTGATGATCAGCGAGCAAGGTTAGCCTCCCATGCTTAGCCGGCAATTGTTCCACTTAAACATCTTCTACATTGTCAGCAAGGGGTATCACCAAGCGTAGACCAACTGTGTTTCTCAAATAAAGGCAATGACCAGCTATAGAACCCTTTTCCTGATTACTGCGGGCCCATCAGGGAACACTATGAATACTACGCAAAACCTGCCTTCAGTATACGTTGGGAAGCAACACCTTTCCTTCCGCGTCAAACTGCGGGTATGACCACATTAATTGTTCTACATAACCAATCTCACTACCTAAAGCGCAAAGTGGAAAACCGGGTTGTTCAGACCTAAATAGCCAATCACTGTAGTGGACGAAATTAGTCATAATGCTATAGAGTAGCGTAGCTTCATCGCATATAAGTCATTTGACGCCAATAGCTTGATATGGAGGTTTGTGGAGCACCCGAAAATGATTGCGGATGGCGTGCTTAGTCTGATGTAATAATTTGAGGGTTCTTTATTTTGGCGCAGAAGATTGCGCAAGACGAAGTTTTGCTTGCAAAGCGTTTCTTAAGGCTCTTTGGTGCTTCAACAATAAAACATTTACTACAATCAGTGGCTTGAATGTCCTACTGAGCACCCTCAGGAGCACGATCGTTGTGTACGCAATTTTAGTGTAATCTTTGACATCCCCTTGGCGCATCTTAGATTAAGGAAGAAAAAACTGCACTTCTTGCTTTTCCTTCTTTGCACGTACGCGAGTATGCCAGTGCTGAGACACCTCCAGTGTAGCATTTATGCAGAAAAGGAAATCAAATGTACGACGCACTAACAATAACAAGAACATCCTTTTTACCTTCTTGGTGTAGGTCATCGTATGCATGAATTCTCGCACTAAACTTAGTACCCAACACACCATATTATATGCAAGAGCAAGAATTTCTTAAAGTGTGTGCTGCACTTCAAACAAGCGCAATGAATTTCAGCGAACTCAAGCACCGCGTTAGGCCCTCTAATTGTGAATGTCATATCACGGCAAGGTAAAACGTCTGGTTGGGTAATGTTACAACCGCATTTGTTACAAAGTGTTTAGATGTATTCTTTCCAATGTTGGTGCCTTGCTCCGTGGATTTAAACAATTCTGTGCTAAATAAACTGTAGACATTAGTTGTACTGCCTGTTGCAGCAGTCCTCTTTACACTTACAGCTGCAGGAGTGACATAAGCGCGATTTGCAGTATAATGAACTAGCGCTACAGACTTTGCAATGTGCACAAGTGCTGACATCTTCACAGATCGTGTGCGAGGTCTTATTGATCTACTTTGGTGATAACAAGGAATACGAAGATGTGAGTGGGTATGCATGAATGAATATTAGATGCTTGAGGCTTTTACAATAATCGAGCTTCATTTGCGAATTTTGAATCACTTTCCATTACCCACTTACCCAAACAAAACAGTCACTTCTTCACACTAAACTCTTCATAGTGAACAAAATGTCCATAGAGGATTCGAAACGTCTATTATGTGTTTATTTCCTTTCAACCTTAGGCCAGTACCCCTGTTATTTTGACATGTACCAACTTCGTCTGACAAGATTCCCTCCACGGTAAAATGGACATAGACCAAAAACATCAAAAGAAAGTAAGACATTTCAGCTATCATACGGGGGCATTGTTCAGATTGTGAACAAGACCCCGTATGGAGGCCTAAAACAACGTGTTTTCTCTTCTCTTTATGTTTTTGTTGGGCATCCATTTTACCATTGACAATGAGCAATCACAACCAGACGAGTTCTGGTCAAACTCTTTATTTCATTTAACAATATTTTGTCCAGGATTATATATTGCGCAGTTCGAACAATCTTAGTCCTAGGCAAGTCACAATGAGATAGAATTTCGACGTGAAACTCTTCACATTTTAGCGTTATCAATGCCTTTCCTGGAATTTTGCTGAAGCTATCCGAGTTCAGGAATATTCTAAACGTAAGTCGCAGTGCAGGTCGTGAGGCGCTTTTGTGAAATGTTGTTGAATAGATCGCTGGTGGGTTCCAAAAAACAACGCTAAAATGCTGACTTGCCACTTTTCTTATCATGCGTCAAGTGTATTTTTTTTGCGTTATCTGAAGAGTCCTTTCAGATAGGTTTATGTATTTTGACGCAGGTTATATTAAACTTGTCGAAACTTGAGACAAGCAACACGGTATGAAACTTTCTTCAAAGCGCTTTTTTCACGCTTATCTTAAAGTAATTTTCCGCTTCTCCATACCAACTTCCTCATCTTTTTTTTCACATGTACTTGTGCGCATATGTTCCTATCGTCTTATGCAATGCAATCGCACCACCATGTCTAAGATTGGCAGAAATGCATCGCGAATTTCATCTCATGTTTCACATTCAGGGTGATCCATCACCGTGCGGTTTCGCGGTAGTCCAAACTTGTGTGTGAGAGAACTAGTCATTGAAACAAACTTTAGCTAGAAAGGCAAACTGTGAGTGGGCGTTTGCACAACGGGGCGACCGAAAGAATTGCGAATAAAGGCATCCAACGTTGCTAATTTGAGATGCTGGTACGCACGTGATGTTCACTGACATTTGTCGACAGCACCACAGACCTTGTAGGCATTTCGTCGATATTCGTTGGCTTGATGATAACTGATGTATTCTGAATAAGCAAATAACGCAACCAATGAAGGCAGAAACAGTGTTTAGGTAGATAGCGCACTCTCACCTGAGCGATAACGATGCCTCAAAAGTAACTGTAAACGCTGTGCTGAAGAATGAGAGCACATAGCTCGCATTGCTTAGTCATTAGTACAAATGAAGGAAAGCTTGTTGTGAGATGCACTGAACGTGAAAGGAAGGAAAGTTTTTAGATAAAACTAAGTGAAAGGTGGTGAAGTTGTCCAGATAAGATTCCTGTTTGTTATCCTTCACTCGGCGGAAGAAATATTGGTCAGAAAGAAAGTAGCAAGAGAAAAAAGAAAAGTCGAGTATGCTATCATCTAAAAAGGAACTTTTTTCCTATGGAAAAAAACTTCGCCTTCATCCGCTGTACCGTTGCTTGCTGAGCCCTTCAAAATTGATGCACAGACGCCACGAGGCTCGCAGTCTGCATGATGCACAAAACACTGCAAAAATCCCAAAGCCCAAATGTTCCGCGATGTTTAAGTAGTGAGCGCGTCCTTTTCTATACTCTGCATTCCTGAAAGGGCATCAGTGCTATTCGCAGTGCTGGTGGTGCGCAAAGCTTGATATTTTCTAGCCATATTGCGACGATCCAGCTGTGGGTGACGCTGCCATGTGCATGGCTACGATGATATGTCGGTGGCGTAACGGGAAGACCGGACAGAATGACAACGCGAACCCAGTTTCGTGCTATTAACTGAGATCGAAGTGAAGGTTTGCGCTGTAAAAGCTTCAAGCTAATAAGTAAACAATTTCTATTGGCAAACTACAGTGAAGGACTACCGAGAATTTCATTTCTTTATTACATGGCTTTTAACTAACGTTGTCTACCCTAGTCGCTTCCTTCAACCGTTTTGTTTTTCTTTCTTTTCCAGAGCAAGGGAGGGAGGAAGAATGGGAGCTGTTTGAGAAGCTTAAACACTATCGTGAGCTTAATGTCAGTGGCAAGACAATACATTAACAAATCCCAGCATCCTGTGCAAGCTTCTTCAGATAACGGGAAGTTTGGAAACCTCTTCGCAGTTATTTTCTCAAGCTCACTAAATCCGCCAGTGATATTATCACGTTGATCATGCGCAGATTCAGAAAACCACTCCATTGTTGCTAAAGGAAAACATGAAAACAGAAGGGTTCCGAAGTACGGCAGACAAAGAAAAGGGGAGCAGCGAAGGAGTGAAGCGGTGGTGTGGCACTTGTTTGCCTTTTTTTTTTTTGTTTATACATAGCGCTGAAGCTATGCGCTTTGCCCTCAGGGACAGAAGCACCTGGGGGCAAGTTTCTTGTATGCATTCACGCATCGAGTTGGTATTCATTCATTCATTCATTCATTCATTCATTCATTCATTCATTCATTCACTCACGGTACCTTACAGACTCCTCGTCGGAGCATAGTGTAAGGGGGGGCATTCACATGGTAATTATAACATATTGTGACAAATGCAAAAAAAGATATGATACATATGTGCAGTAAAAAGCAAAGCAACAGTAAAAAAAAACAAGGCAGCACAAGACGCGAAAAATAAGAACATGCGCTAAACTGTGTACAACAAATTGCTCATTATAATCACAATGCTTATGGATAAGCGAGAATATAGACAAGTTAAAACAAGTTATCCAAGGCTTAACGTAAAAATTAAACTCAACAAAGAAAAAGAAAAGTGCGAGAGAACACGTAAGAAACAAGTAAATTGGGTATTCGACAAATGTTGAACAGTTAGAACGCTATTTAGGCATCAGATGTCCGTGCAGACGGTCATGGAACGCCTCGAGATCTGTAATGGACACGCTATCGCCTGCAAGATCGTTCCAAATTGAAATGACATGTGGCAACGCTGATGAGTTAAACTGCTTGTGTTTTACCGAATATACGCTTGATGCTAACGCGATTATGGAGCCGTCGAGACATGCGCAATGGGGTTTCCATGGGTAGGACAGGTGGCCTGGTGTGGTTAATCCATAAATCCATAAAGAAAACAAGCAGAAAAGTGGGACGGCGAATTTGAAAAGGGTGCAGTGAGCTTTCAAGTTTCATTTTCGTAACTCTAGACTTGCGATCATAACTTCCAGAAATGAACCGGACAGCCCGGTTTTGTACGTTTTCTAAGTTAGTGATTAGGTAATCTTGGTAGAGGGGACCAGATATATGACACGAATTCCAACTGCGGGCGAATGAACGTTAGGCACGCCAACTTGCGAATGTTAGATGACGATTTACTCAGACTGCGACGAGGGTACCCAAGCGTTTGGGACGCTTTAGCGCAGATAGCAGTAATGTGTGTGTGGGGAGGGGGGGAGGGGTCACGAAAGATTGTGAGTAAGGTTAATTCGTAGGTACTTGTATTACTGAACACGACATATGGCAGAGTTGTTAATAAAGCAGAAAAAAATCTGTCATCAAATAAGATTACCAAGTTGTGCTGGTAACTTGCTTTAAAATTCATGTTAGATCATCGTGTGTAATGAAAAAATGTCATCATATTGTATTTACACACCATTTTCATGGATGAACGAAAACGGCGAGCGCAGTATATTTTTTCTGCGCACGTCCCTGGCAGCCGATGCTTTCCAGAAGGATTTCTTTTAGCTTAACAAAGTTTTCTACAGATTGGTGATCTGATATCTGACTATTGTGCACCTAGGAATAGCTGTGCTATTCGCAACGGCAGGTGCCAAGGAACTCGTCCCCTCCTTTGACTACTCAAAGAAATTGAATAAGGGAATTTATGTACAAAGTGAATTTACGGATATCCAACGCATATACTGGAGTGGTGTAATATTTGCGTTCATGGGCCACGAAGGTCACAAGTTTATGCTCCTGTATTATGTATACCTACGCAATACACTTTTCAAAAACTAGTGCTGAAATGCAAAGACCAGATCTTTGGCGCGTCGACGCAGCGATTTCATGAGGATTTAGGCGGTATAACATGTTTGTTCAGGGAAGGAGGGTGATGGCAGTCACATGCACAGATAAGTATGGCACATATATGCTTTCACATAAGAAGCGCGTAATTTTTGTTTTCGGTTTTGCGACTACTCTAGAAGTAAGAAACAATGCAGAGTTATGATCTGTTGCTACAAATTTAGTCACTGCACCATAGCGTAAATGTACTGAGATTGACCAATGCTGGTATGTTTTTTTCTGACTATCCCACTGGTTTTGGCGAGCTGGTAGCATTGCACGGAGAGTAGGCTTTTCCGCAAAATTTAGGAGAAGAAAACAAGAGGAGTGGTTCTTGCCTTGGCACTCCACCTGTTGAACGTAAAGACGAACCTCTAATTTATATATCAGGTATAGCCCTAATTTAATGTGTTTGACGAAAAGCTTACGCTCATACAGCAATCGTATGCAGGGAAAGAACCTCTTGCTAATAGTCGCACTTCGGCTGTTAACAGAAGAACCAGCAGGCGAGCAAACGTCGCTGCCATGAGTGGCATATGAGCGGGATGACGTAACAGTCGTTCGGAATGAGTCGCATGGGAGTAAATGCAAAAGCAACGAGGCCACGGTGGGAGACTTGCAGACAATGCGATGAGAAGCGGAAAAAGAACACTAAAAGAGTCGAGCAAAGCTATCCACACAGCCCATCATACTTCCTCTGGCCTACAGCTGCCGTCATCCCTCGTCCTAATGGTATTTGCTTTGTGAGCTGGCGCCGACACCATGTCGACGCTAATGATGACGAGCGTGGTTGCACACGGCTTTGTTTGGTGTGGTTTATGGTTATGTGCAGAGGACTCGTACACGGCTTTGGATGCTTTGTGCCGAGGGAAACTGAAAAGCAAAAGGAAACGCACTTCACAACTGTAAATGATTTGATTTCGATGTACATTCTTTTGTTAATGTCTG
Organism: Dermacentor andersoni; assembly: GCF_023375885.2. Classification (NCBI taxonomy): domain Eukaryota; kingdom Metazoa; phylum Arthropoda; class Arachnida; order Ixodida; family Ixodidae; genus Dermacentor; species Dermacentor andersoni. The sequence goes on along the minus strand of NC_092817.1, from coordinate 64,918,157 downwards.
CCAACGGCTAGAGAAGACCTTTAGAGTGGGCAGTTTAGGTAACCGCATGATTTTGACTTGAATAGCGATGTTGCAGATTAATTCCGTAATCAGAGAAATTAAAGAAAATAAGTGGGGCAGCACGCGGCATTTCTAGAACCATGGTTGCAATCCTGGATCCCACTACTACTTCCTTTGCATTACAATGCCCCCAATTATCAAGTTGTCGCACGTATAGGCGTAAAAGATTAATGCGTAGTTTGCAAAGAGACAACTATTGTGAACGGCCCAAGAGAATGTTTGTCCGGTTTGTACCAGTCTCGTTGTGATGGTCGGTTCATAAAATGAGGCAAAACAGACTTCGTTTTTGGACAGCCATGGCGCTTTTTTCATTCATCGATGGGTATAGCACATGGGATATGCGTTAGAGTAGTTCTGCTCGCAAACGTGATTTTTGTTCCTGCTGTATTAGGTATAATGATCTCATCCAGTAGAAGTACATGTAACGTTTATGAACTTTCTTGCCGCGATGATATTGAACACCGCTTAGACAAGACTTCATACGCAAGAAAACATTATCGTGGTCTTTGCCTTTTTAGTGGTCGCTTTCTTTTTCGAAGTGCATAGCGGAGTAGACGGTTTAGTAATCTCTTTCTGTGGTCAGGCTTCAATACTTCACTATACTACAACAAGAAGCCATTAATTTAGGAGAAGATCCGCAATTCGTTTTATCTCCACGGTTAATTAGTGGTCCTGGAAAGATCTGAAACCTTACCGCAATAATTGGGTGCTCTTTGGACACATCTGGCCCTTGCGGCACTAAACAACATCAGTTATACTATGTCGACGCTAATGATGACGAGCGTGGTCGCACACGGTTTTGTTTTGTGTTTGGTATAGACAAGCTCTATGGCAAAACACCATAGAGCTTGTCTTCGTTGTTCTTTCGGCCCCTCTGCTTATGTACACGCTGTAAGTGATGTTTACAATGGAATACCAACTAGTGCGCACCAAAACCCTACTAAACAACACACATTCATTCATTTCAGTCTCTCCGTTATTGATTAATTCCACGTGAAACGTCCCAGACACAAAACTGACCACCACCGATTCTCCTGGAAAATAAATGGGTAGTAAGTGGTTGTGGGAACGAAGCTTCTTCAAACTATTCCTGTCGAAATACAAAAAAAATGTGGCGTAAGCGTGTTTTGAAATTTTCGCTTGGAAGCGCACGTTAGTTGGACGCAAATGGTTTTTGATCAAATGTGAAAGTAGGCACAATGGCAAATTTTATTTTACAATATTCTCCTGGCCTGGTTATATTATGTGACGTCTTAAGTGAAAAAAATTATCATGTCCAGCTCAGTAAAAAGTGCCTCAGTAAAAAGGAAAAAAATTGTGCGTTTTAAGAATTTTTTGCACAAGCATCGTTGACCTTTCAGCCACAAACTTCTTAAAAATATTTGTTCGCTTTGCTATAGTTTTTCCTAAAAATGGTGCTCGACTATGCATTAAAATATTTTTTCAGAAACTTACTTCCGAATTTGCCAAAGGAGTCACTTTCAGGCGATGCATTCACACCTAAATTAGGCACTAAGAGCCCCTGATAAATATGCGTGCGATAGCTCAATGTACTCACCAACTTTTTAGCTTGTTTTCTAGAAAATTTAGATGAGTAAATTTCATTTGAGCTGAGAAAAAGTTTTTTGAAATCCACAACAAATCTCAGCGGTAGGTACTCCCGAACTCTTTATTCCTGCAAGACACTTAAGCGCCGTTGGCTCTTTTTCAAGCCCACGTATGCACTGCGCCTGTTTGTGAAGAGAACTCGTACTGTTTCGCCTGACATTAGTAAATGTACATCATAAACGTTGTATGTTCAGCAGTTCACCACTCCTAATTTGGGGTGCTAAGGGAGGTCAGATACGGGCAAACACGGCATAAATGTGAGCGTTTGGAGTGTATGATAGCGGCTAACGTAGGGCGCTGTACTGTAAAGCTATCTTCCGTTGCATCCACCGCGATTTTAGAACAGCCACCGAAAGCTAAGCAGGGGGAAGCGGACCAATCGGAGGCGCCGGCACCACCCTCCTCATACGGTTATCTATTTTCACTGAGCTGGCTCGGCCCCATCGTAAGCTTCTCCACTTCAGCGTGCTTCTCACCTCTTGTCAGCCAATTAGATAAGAGACTACTCAATGTAGGCAATGTTGAACATTCGTTGTGAGAAGAAAAGAAGTAACCTCCCATAAATGAGGAGAGCGTTTGAGTGAACTGTTCAGAGAACGCTGCTGGTCACCGCCCGATGTTTTCGTTGGCGGTTACGTAAATTTGATGTCATGCGATGGGAATAAGAACAGATCGGAAGTTTTACGCTATGTACCCTTAACCTCAATCTGTCCTACGCGGAGGTTTAATAATAACAAAGTTATTCCTTCTCTGCTACTTCAGACCTGAACGAAAACTGCCCTTCACCGGGCCCGCGGATGCTCGCTGCACAGTACATACAGCCTGCAAACTGAACATTTCATGACATTTGTCCCCTACGCTACGGTTGGCGCGATGTGTCGATGATTTGATTTCTTGCATAACTTGTAATATGCTGATCTGTAGTAGGTGCAACGCAATGAATCAGTGTCGTGCACAATGTCTAATATCTGAAAACGATCCGGTCCCGATGGCAACCTCAAAGCAGTCATGGTTTACTTTCATCCCACTAATGCATTATGGCAAAATGCATTTGCTGGGGCACCAACATTCGAACACCGTAAACGGATACTCTTGTGCCATTCACTACGCATGAGAAATAATGTGCCCATATTTTATGCATCAAGATTTTATAAGCACGGCAAATCCCGTCTTCTGCCCGCCCGTTTTTTGCAGCGGTTCATTAATTCCTGCCAGTGAGATTGGTTGTTGATATCATTTCCCCCCCCCCCCACAGCAAACAAAATTTAGTCAAATAAAAATTTCAAGGACGCAAGCTGAATGGGTGGTGCGAATGATGAGCTACCTCTCGAATTTTTAGCATGGGGACCTTAATGTGCAATTAAAGTCTGAACATCGTCATAAACTGTTTTTCTGGCAACTTCGGGAGTAACTTTCAGGAATTGGCTATCTAAGAATATATTTATCAGAAAATATAGCTACGGGAGAACGCGATAAAAATTATTGCGGCTGAAACATTCTTCATGTTAAGGCAACATTTTCCTAAGTGCGCACAAATTTCTGCTTGTTCTATTGAGCCAGTCAAACGCAGAAAATTCATAGATGTGTTCACCTGTGACGCCACATGAAAGAACAACGCCAGTACGATATTCTAAAATACCATTTGTCAATTTAGGTAGTTTCACACTTGGGTTTGAAGAACTTGACTCCAACCAACATTTGCTTGTTTGGGAAAACTTCAAAGAACACTCACGTCCCCAAAATTTTGTTGTGTCAGAAATACTTTCGTGAAAACTCATTCACACATAGCCAACTAGCAAACTTTTTTTTCATAATCATCGGCGATGGTTGTTTCTAAAGTCTGAAACGTTTCACGCTGAATTACCCTTAAATGTAATTTCTGTTCTCTATGTTCGTGAAAGCTGTGCTGTACCATGTGTAAAAGTCAGTTTATATATCTTATGTTTCTTCTTCAGCGAGATACTCTCTGTGACCACCATTTTGATTTATTTTCCTAATCCGGGAATGTAGTGTTTGGGTTCATAGTGAGTTCGCATACTGAACAAGCGGCCTCACTATAAGCGCACTTGCATTTGGACCAGTCTGAAAAATGGCGGACTTCCTTCATCTTATAATTGCGCCTCTTAAACGCCAATATAATTCAACCATAAGCACATCAGAACATGAGAAGTAACGCGATTCAAAGAAATTTCGCATCGGAATGAAAATAAAAGCGCTCCACTTCATATTCGCGAACTGCAGAATTACCAATACACGCATTTTTATGGTCCCACAACTTAGCACAGGAGGACTTTTATTAAAAAGACGGGTTATTAAAAAGCCTCGTGACTGTACGCGCCTAGTTTACCCTCTGAAAATGTGAAGTAGAAAATTAAACAAGGCGGAGACCGTCAGATAATTGGACTGAAAGTACATAAGTGTAGAGAAGAAAACATGCAAACTAATTTTCTGTGGTGATGACTGAAGGGAACGGCTGCAAGTGTTGTAAAATTCTAATAATTTGACCAAAAGTCTTCTCCAAAACTGAAGTTTCGGGACAACATCCCTTTAAACGAATAATTAAGTTTGCACACAGGCCTATGGCAATAGTGAAACGAACGCTCATGAGAGCACTTACAGGCAACTGCATACTACTTTAACTACAGGAATGATGGCCGCTATATTCTAGTGATCTGGCACCCCGCTGTACAAAGCAATAAAGAAAAGAAAAGCAATGATAAAGATTAGCCTTTGGACGATATGATGGTCTGAGCAACGAACGGTCTCTGAGACGCCGGAGGAAATTATCGAATACCGAGATAGTCCCCAGAGCATTCTACGACACTCAATGGTGGAACAGCCATTTCATCTTTCGGCGCAGGTCCTGGCGCAAGCAAAAAACCAATTTGGTGCAGCAGCAAGCACTTTTGGCGCATGCTCCAACGCACGTGGGCTTATCATATACCACGCAAATATTAACTGATATAGTTGATATGTTGTGGAGACCGGTTTCCGCGAGGCTTACACTGCAAGCTCGATCCAGGAAAGGACGCGACGATCCTCCTGACCACGATGCACAAAGTGCGCTATGGCCGGGTTCGTCGATACGGCACAAAGAAAGTACCACAGACACATCGTCAACAAAAGCTTGTTTATCAGGTCAGTATGCAACACAGTGCGACAGTCACGGCTTGTGGGCAAAGGCTCAGCACGAGACCGGTCAAGTGCGCGCGCCTGCACTGAACACGACATCATTCCGTATACTGATGCCACCACATGCACATTAGAGAATTTTTTTAAGAGGGGCCACAAAAATAGCCTCCGGGCCGCTGCGCATGCGCGAGACCCCAATACAGCTTTGCGTTTGCATCAGCGACGCCATTTCACCAAAATAGCGCAGCGACACAAACTCCACGCCAAGGTATTGCACCAACAAACATGGCGGCAACCATCGAAGAGGCGGCTCTCGCCATGTACTACATTGCCTAATACTATTCTTAATTATGCACCACGTGCGAGTCTGATAGCAGCGGCTCTTTTGCAGAGCCCCACTATCGCCCATAAACATTGCAAGAAGTTTAAATTTAATCCTAAAATGTGACATCCTCCTTCGGCAAACTCAGCGGTACCACGCGGGTTCGTGAACACTGAAATAAAGCACCAGCGAGACGGTATAGCGGCACTATATTTTACTTCCCTCAGAGAAATATGCGCGAATGACGAACCAGACGACTCCAAAGGGCCCATAGAGTTTCTCACTGTAGAGTGAGAAACTCTATGGACGGGCCTCTGCTTCTTTCTATGATGGTGCTGATAGCGTGCTGTTGGTTTTGATTTCAGTTGTGCTAACAGCGAAGCATCGACGAGGGGCGGGGGGGTTCGCTTTTATGCATGCTTTGGCACAGGCTCGGCGCAATATTCCGCTAAAATGCCATTTTGGCGCAGGATGGCGCAATTGGCGCAGCTGTTACACCAGTGGAGACTAAGAGTGGGCCTTTCTTTTTTTCTTCGACTGCCAAAACCTAATTATTGGAAGATTAAAAATGCGGAGATAATGTGCATTTTAGGTCTCAAGAAAGAGTTTTTTAGGTGGATTTTAAGTTACCTAAAGATATATTAGCGTTAATTTGTAAAATCATTGCAAGCACTACTTTCCCTTGCTCTAGAAAAAAAGCAGTGAAACCGTAAGTTTTTGTAGAATTTAGGGGAAGCTAAAACGCATAATATTATGCGGAAACAGAAACTTATTCGTGGTTTAAAATGCAATTCGAAACGCGATCCAAAACAGTACAAGCACTCTTTGTATTTTGAAATGAAAACTGTATGGGCATGTCCATGACCCGATGCGCGTTCTAGTCGTTTCAGCGGTGCGCTATGCGGCTTGTAACGTCTTCTTTCGCGTGTGACAAACTAATTTCTTATACACCCATAATGTGAACACGCATTCGTTAAATATACTGATGCCGGAAAATTATGACGGGCGAAAAACTTGAAGTTTGCTTTCGCATACTCAAGATTTGACTGATGCATCGCCCGAAATTAGTAGTGATAGCTTCATGTAGAAATTTTTCCACTATGGTTCTTTGTGGGGAAATAATTTAGCCCATGTGTTTAGTTAAATGACGACATAAACGAATAATATCACGTACATCAGAAGTGCACTTGGAAGACGTGTGGCATGATCCACGAACAAATAAATATATCTTCCTTGAATTTCCATGTGGCCTCTAGGAATCAAACTATATAGCTCAACCTTAAGAGAGATGTATCCGATCATCCGATCATACAGGCGCATGCTCTCTCTCTTTCTCTCTTTCTGCGTTCATTCGTGCACACGTGCACATACACTAATGATGCTTGAAAGCAAGAAAATGTTCGGTAACGCCGGCCCTATCCCACCGGCTAAGGTCACATCATCTTCAATGTTGCATCGCAGTTTCCAATAGAAACCAGCTACGCTGCTGTACAAGGACAATTTCCAATGTCACTGCAAGGGATACCACCAAACAGCCACCCAATGCTTAAATCTCAATAAAACATGAACACCCGGTTTCTGATTGTAGCATGCATATGTTATTGTTATGGAAGCTGAAATCAGTCAAGAATTGAAGGTGGATACGGTTGCATATTACGCCGTTCAAGAAAATGCGCCGTAGAAGAGAAAGGAAACATTGGGTCAAATATTTAGATTTTCGTTTAAAATGCCATTGCTCTTGTTTAGTCGCCATATGCTCTCATATACCTCGCGCACACGGTATATACTGGATGTTTCAACGAACACTTAAAAAAATTTTTAATGGTTACCTGTGGCAGCAAGATAGCACAATTCTTGTTGACGAGCTGGTCTACTCGAAGAGCCGGACATTACTTGCACAACAAATTGAAATTGAAATGAATAATTGACTAATTACGAAAATTTATTTATTAAGTTTTTAACTAATTGCAGTATGGCCCAAATTGTAATTTACAAATTCTAGTCTTGAAGTTCGCAAGGGGACCTACTTGGAACGAATTCTCAGGATGACACCAGTTCCAAGATAATAATTGCCGAACTTTGCGGAAAAATGCATGGGCGTTCCAGTTCATTTTGTTCTTCAATGCATAAAACGACATTTTGTTAAGAACGTAACTGGAATGGTAATGCGTTTCTCCGCAAAGTTCGGGAATTTATATCTCGAAGCTGGTGCCATCTTAAAAGTTCGTTTCAAGTGCATCCGCCCAGCTTGCAAACAAAACGGCTGCGATTTCTAACTTGCAATGCGGACCACGAAATAATTAGTTACAAATTCGAATATTGAATTTTCATTCATTCAATATTCATTATACATTTCAATTTTTTATGCAAGTAGAGTCCGCCACTTCTAGTAGACTACCTCATGAAGCAGAATTGGACTTTTAGCCACAGGCAACGTTTAAGAATTTTTGAAAGTGTTCGCCGGAACACCTTGTATATCCTCTACGCTGAACTGAGAGGCCCAATGCAGTCCAAACATTGCACTCGAACATGCAGTCAGAACAAAAATGCGGACATCAATGTGGATTTTTAATTATTTAAATTATCGCGTTGCACGGGCCGAAACCACGATCTGATTATGAGGCAGGCCATAGTGGGGGACTCGGGAAATTTTGACCACCTGGGATGCTATAACGTTCGTCTAAATCTAAGTGCACGACTGTTTTCGTATTTCGCAATATATATTATTATGAAGATAGGCTCCTAAAGTAACAGAAGATGGAGCTGCAACAGTTAAGCATTGTTATCTTGCGATCAGTGCCGCGTGACGGTTGCGCTCGGCAGATCTTGGTTCCAGACTCGGAACTGAACACTATACTATCCCGCCGCTGCGCACAAACAAGCCCCCGTTGGAGAGCTCTCTGCTAGGCGAAGCGTAGCACGGCAAGTGGGAAAGCAGCGACGCGAAGCGGTAGCCTTCTAAGACTTATATTATTTATCGGTTTTTCCTTCAGAATTCTGTGCAACACGAAACAAATCGGGCTTCCGTTTCCACTCTCCATATTTATTTTTAGTTTTCATGCACTCTATGGGATGAAATCGCAATTTTTATCTATGTTCTATGTTGATAAGTTCTTCGAACACGCAATGTTAACGAAATGGCTTAAAGAAAGGTTTTAAGGGCAATAACACTCTTTCCCGCATATCTGGTTTGGACAATGCTTAGATAGAGAGAGACAGAGACGAATTATAGAAAGTATTCCTTTATCAAAACATGACTTAGAGAAAGCAACCTTCTCCAAGTGCAAAATATTAAGTGAGCAAAAAGTGAGACATAGTAAATTTGAATGGTTATACGTTCAGCAACATGAACCCAAAAGCAGTGAAACAAAGTGACGTAGAGCTTTTACTGAGCCTCAGCAATTAGAACTGTCGCACTGAGCCGGCTGTGTTGACGGGATGATTTCAGATTTATCAGCTTAGCCGATGGAGTTAACAGTGTAGAGTGCAAGGCAGAGGTGGCAAAATTAGCTGAGATACATTGGTAACGCAGTTAGAAGAGCTGTTTAGGTCGTTCACCACAACTTGTGCAGTGCAAAGGCGTAAACATATCAACTCTTTTCGTACTGGACACTATGTTTATAACCTCTCACTATGTGACTGGAACATTTTATTCCCGGTGGGCCCACTGCGTTGGGGAGATATACCTTAAATAATTATGAGATAAAAAGTGTGTCTAGACAGAATGAGAAAGCTGCTTCTCGGAAAGCATCTTTAAGCTTTGTAACATTTTAGCATATTTTATGCGACTGAAAACAGGACGAATAAAGTTGAGTAGCTATCAACAATACAGTGAAAGTTCAGAGCTTACTGACAGGCAACGCTCGACACATTCTCTGCACCAAGCACTTATCGGAAGCAAAAAATACAAAACAAGACGTGTTACCAAATACGAAACACCACAATCAGCTGCCTCCAACTAACCAGAACAAATGTGTTGTGCGGCGAAAATAACGTTTGCAAAATTTAAAAGAAAAGATTGAGATTTTGTCACAGAGTTCATTGACACGTCTCCAGGCTATGGAAGGTTCTGGTCGAAGTGATTTAATGACAACACCATGAGGAAGTCCAGCAACATTGCAACTCCCCCTCACTACAACACAGGCACACGTGAAAATGTCATAAAATGTATCTCACGTAGTATTCGCAGTAGAAAATCTGAGGCATCACGAAAATTTTGCAGATAATGTTAAGTTTCCCATATTTTTAAACACTTACAAAACCAAGAAAAAAATCATTCGCATATTTCACGTTATTATATAGCTCTTGTGATATATCTGAAAAACCTCTGTTTACCTATTAACCACGTATGCTATCTTATAGAGCCACATGAATATGCACTGGTTGATTGAGTTGTGGGAGCATGGTATCTACAGAGCGTTTGATTTCATTTGTGACTGTTTTCATCGGGAGAAGTCTGCTAGGTGTGCCCACAAGCAGCCACCCAATCTTTTAAAGAACTTTTCTCGCCTTGTCATGGATGCAAAGATTTGTGGACAGTTCTAAGGTCATTTCCCAATGTTTTCAAAAATAGTGAACACGCACATTTCAATAAAGTTTTTTTTTTTCGGGCAACCGCTGGCTGGGAAACTGAGACTAAATAGAGCATATGCATGTAGCTGACGTTGTGCTGGACACCTGTAAATGCTCCTACGTTACACAGCAAGAAATAGTCAAAGTAACATACATTAGCAGTGAAACAGAATACAATAGCGTAGCGATAAAAAACACGTTCTTACTAATTGGTGTGTTCACGTACTCATATCAGCGTACTGATACTGTGACTGGCAAGCTTCTCAGTTTACCTGGCATCCAATTTTTAAAGACATTAACCGAAAGAAAATCTAATGTTGTCAGACGCCACAAAACCTTTCGTTTCATTTTTTTTTTTCGTTTGCAATGCCCAATTTTGAATTCAATATTCTAAGGTCTGGTTTTCTGAAATGTATGTGTTTGATTTATTTAGAAAATTTCACTTTTCGAGCATGCTAAGAAAGATCCCTTCGGCTAGTACTGTGTTCATGGCGAAGTTTCAAAGACAAGGAAATAAGGCACAGAGATATCGAAGCATCGGGCTTTTCGAAGCAAAAATTTTGTCCCGTTTACCCTTCCTATTTAACCAACCTCTCACAATCACTTTTGGGAGAATTATTTGTAGCTCTTTATAACAATGACTCATCACTCTTTAAGATGGAGCACAATCAAGGAGGCAGTGACCGGTAAAATTACAACTTGTCTCAGCAGGTAACCTGACACTCTACTTCTCCCTATTTTTACTGCGTAGTTTCCAGGCTATTTAGCTTTTCTCTTCTCGTGCGAGAAAGTGTGCCATTGATGCGAAGTTCATGCTCACTGCGCTTCAACTGCAGCACTTTTGTAGCATGTCTGCTACCAAAAAGCAGAAAAAGAGCCTCTAGAGAAGTTTTGAATTCGCCGTGGGGTGGGTCTCTTTATGCTGCGACACAGCTAGACTGAGAGAGCAACAGCCTCATTTTAAGTGCAGCCATCCGAGAGCGAAAAAAAAATGCCTTTCAACCACTCTATGCTCCCAAGTGTCCATTTTTCCTCCTGCACTTTTCGTGATAGCGTCCGAAGCTGCTTTGTTCAAACGCTTTTCCATTCGTGTTATTTCTTTCGCCATGTTCCTTTCTGTTACCTTCCTTTCTTTGACATTTGGTTTGTTTTTAGAAGCCTCGAAAAGAAACTAAAGCGCCGAATCGATCAGTGTACTTTCGCTTGTTGACGAAGCGCGTCGTGAGACGCTATGGATCCTCTCAGTTCTCTCAGTATAGCGCTTCACGCATCGATCTGCCACGCGCCTTTCGTGGGCACCGCTTTCATCTGGGCATTTTATTTCTGATAAAGACATAGCGATGAACACAACAGTGACGCGAAAGAGCGGGATATCTTTAATGCCAGAGTGCATAGATGTTCAAGAAACTAAATTGCCTGACGCAACGGTAGCTCTTGGCCAAATGACACTTGACCAAGAGCATGATGCGAGATGCTATTTGTTGGCACTCTTGCCTTGTCATCATTTCATTCACTCTTGCACTTATTCCAATCAGTTCATGCATTGACTCAAGAATAGGAGTCATGCAGTTCCACGGTCCTATATGACAACTGTGCGTATGCAGTGTAGATGTGGTTCTCGAAATAATGAGTGCACGACTAAGACGAAAAATCTACATAATCTCTAGAACAGTCTTTATCATTGCCGCACACCTTTCTTCCTTACTCTCTCTAGCTTTTTTCTTTCCTACTTTCTTCTTTCCGTATCAATTGTCCATGTAAAACCACTCGCATTTCTTGAATAGAAAAAAAAACGTAAATGAATTTTAAAAGCAACAATTACGAAAACAATTACGTTGAGCTCTGTCAGTGCTATTCTTCTACAATATCATAAAAGCCACTTTCACCACGAGAAAAGGCCTGGTAAGCAAGACAAGCTGTAAAAACAAACACAATAACGAGCCCTCCACGGTGCGACTCTCTTGCTGCGTAAGTTTCTCAAACACACACACAAAAAATAAAAATTCCGATAAGCTTAGCTCATATAGCTCCCATTGAATACAGTTCCAGAGAGTGATAAATTATAAGTACAAACACTCACGGTACGTGGGTATTGTGTGACCGGTATTGGTTATACAGTTACTCCTACATTATTATATGCACCTAGAATTTGTGCGTATGGCAAACAAAAGTTGTCATCGCGACGTAAAAAAGAAAGAGAGCAAATACGAACAACTCCATACATGTATGTTTCCTTAAGCTCGTCAGATGCACCATTCAAATGCGTTTTCAACAAAGCCATAAACAATGCAATTGCCCATGAAACCCACAAAGATGCGATATCCAAGCAACAAATTTAGCTGTTTACTAGAGGAGAGTGGCATGAAATATAATATGTTGTAACGAAGTACACGTGAAGCTGCGTCACTCAGATAGAATAAGACAACACGAGCTGTACTAGTTGCAAGTTTCTGTCGCTGTAGGTCGCTTACGACAATAAAAAAGTGGGCCAACCAATCTTCAAGCCGTTGCCATTCCTAATGCTAGACGGTCTTTTCATTTAGAGCGGTGGTGTCCAAACGTGTTGGCCTGAGTGCTGGATTGGCGACCAGTGTCAGTGTTGTGAGCCGCACAATTAAATATTAAAGAAAGAACAACGACAATAAATTTGTTGACTCACGTAACGCCACTGTACGTAGACCAAAAATTGTGTTCCATATAAACGACAATCATTTCCAAAATAATTTCTTTAAGTACTTGCGCTGACCTCCTGGTTATAATGCCCAGAGAAGAAGTGAAGGTACTATTTTGGAATTACGAGAAAAACGCGAACGAAGTGAAATCTGGAGCCAAGGTTTCGACAAGTGGTCTTGTCCTTTGCAAGGTGACATGTGCTTTCCTCGGCATAGTATATATAGGTACGGTCCTTCTAAAGGATAGAGGCGGTAATACGGATGGGCGAGGCAATGATCGAGGGTGTGTTTGCGGCGAGGGTGTACAATTGAAAAGAGAGATGTGCTATTCAACATCTGTGAAGGAATGTAAGGTAACATCGTGTGTCAGCCGGTTGACGTGTCAATGAAGGTTCCTGTTTTCGTGGACGGGGACTGGGCGACAGAAGGTGAGGGGGGGGGGGGGGGATGTCTGCTATGCTGGAGAGTAGTGGCAGAAAATGGTTTTCGCAAAGAAATTAATAAATGTATCAATAAGAGAACCAAAAAGGAAAGGAAGAGAAAAAAATTAAGCAACTCGATTTGAAATAAAAATAACTAGATGATGTTGTCAATAATTTGAAATTTAGCATAGCGAATAGATTCTAAAGGTTCCTTTGAAACGTTCGTGCCCTTTGGTTCGAACGTCCTGAACTTATGACATATATTTAACTTGTAACAAACATTTGGCATTGTCTCCACAGTCTTCTTGGTATTTGTTCGCAATATCGGGCAATCTGTGCCTAGCTTAGGCTAAGCGGAGTGGTGCGACTACCTTAATTTTGCTACTTACCACGCACCCTTCGTTAGTTGGCAAAGTAACAATGTTACCTGGCTTGGGCAATAATTTAATGATGCACTTCTCATAAAAAATACTTTAGTGCCAATAAAGAAAGCAGAAAAGCGAATGAGAAATTACGGCCGAGGTAATTATAGTGCTATTAATGCTCAACTAGAACTCATCTTGTCTGACTTCATTTGGCAATTTTCAGAAAGAGCTGTTCATTAAAACTAGATTTTATTTTAATCTAAGACATTGGAACTAATTGAGAAATACATACCGTTACGAAGGGCAAAAATCAATAATAGATCCCCCTGGTTCACGCCATTCCTGAGAGGGTTTCTCTATTAAAGAAAGAAGAAAAGAAAAACGTCTCTACAGAAAGGCTAGGTTATCTGGCAGTGCCTCTTGTTGGGTAGCTTATCACGACATGGCCAGTGACTACGCGCATGTGCCGCCATTAGTCAAGGATTTATTCTTTAAAATAACACTTCACTCTTGTTAGTAATCCACACAAATTCCGGAAGCTGGTGAAGGGTGATAGCAACAAGGTAGATGAGCTCATTGGTGAAGATCGTGCACCGTTTCAAGATTTAATTGCTGGTCTCTGTTAAACGACATATTTGATCTTCCTTTACTGATCTTGAACCGACCTCACTTCCCATACTTCCTCAATATAATTTTCCTCTCATAGATTCCATTATCATTGACTCGGTTGGACCTGATATGTTAATAAAAAAAAACTTTCTTTACTAGGCTAGAATAGTATCAATCCTTGGAAAATAATAAATCTTATTCTTCCATAATGTTGTCGATACTTTTTGCGTTGTCACTAGATACCTGTGTACTTCCGAGTGATTAGAAGGTCGGGAAAGTGGTTCCCTTGCATAAATAAGGCAGGCAACGTATACTCTCCTTGCAACTACAGGCCAATTTCTTTGGCAAGCATACCTCGTAAATTATTGAAGCAGCTTATCTACAGTCACTTAATAACTTTCCTCGACTGAAAATTCTTGAATGGGTATCAACACGGCTTCAAGAAAACTTATTCGTGAGAAACACAACTTCTTTCCTTTACCCACGACTGGACTTGACCGTTGCTCCTTCTTCTACTGCGTCTTCATCAATCTTGCAAAAGCCTTCGGCTCTGTTTGTCATAAGTTCTTATCCTTAAAAGTCGACGTACTCGATTTGGATATTATCTTACAATGTATTGAATGCTGCTTGTCCTCTCGCACGCAGTTCGTGTCAGTTAACGGCTGTAACTCTAACAGCTTTCGTGTAACATCCGGCGTCCCTCAAGGATCAGTTCTGAGCGATTTAATCTTCCTTATATACATACACGACCTACCCAGTAACGTTTCCTCCTCTATAACATTGTTCGCTGATGATTGTGTAACTTACCGCAAACTATTAACAACCATTGATAGTGTCATTCTTCAGGCAGACCTAAACAGGGTTTCTGTATGGGGCGATTCTTGGCTGATGAAACTGAACGGAACCAAATGTAAAGTAATGAGAATTTTCAGGCATGTTAGTAAATTTTGCCTCTGGAAATTAGTATTTCGACAACCCTCCAATGTCTTACGTTTACTCGTACAAATACCTAGGCATCCACAACGCCGCGAACCTTTCATGGCAAACACACATAGACCACATCATCAATAGCACAAATCGATCACTTGGTTACGGAAGGCGTAATTTCACGCTTGTCCCAAGCAGCTTAAAACTCCTTCTTTATAAACATAAGTGTGTCCTAAATTAAAATATGGGTCTTCTATTTTGGATCCCCATGTTGATTCCCTTGTCCTTTCTATCAAAACAATTCAAAATCGCTCTGTACGCTTTATTATATATAACTATTCACGAATAGCTACTGTCGCCGTAATGAAATCGTCTTTCAGTTTGCTTGACGTGTCACTCCACCGTAAAATTTCCCGTCTATGTATTTTTCATAAAATTTATTATTTTGACCTTGTCCTACGAAACTCCCTTTTCTTACTACCCGTACATATTTCCCAACACATGGACATCCATTACGAAGTTGGTGTAGTTCACTGCCCCAACAACTTCGACGTTAACTAATTTGTTCCCGCCACAACCTTCGACTGGAAACACATTCCCGCCGCCATTGCTTCAGTTACAGATACAAATGCTTTCAAAACTGCCATCACGGGAATCATTGTATAATTGTATTATCCTGTTCTGATTTTTTGTATGTTTTGCCCACTCCTTTCTCTAATGTCTTCACTTTGAGAGAAAAAAAAAATAAGCATGCAGACGTTTTAGCATACAACTGGCTTCCATTCACGTGAATTGAAGCTGCATACGCTTTTTTTTTCATTCAATCCAACTTTCATATTCAATATTGCCAATTCAATATTTCAATTCAATATTGCGAAACTGGCGATGCTGCACTAGTGCAATCGTTAATGCTGGGATTAATGTTGCGCTAATGCATGCACTGCACACTTATGCAAGAATGATACCAAGGTAAACAAATAACGAAATGTAAGTTACGAACACGATCATAACCTGCTTGCATGTTCGACCGAATGGAATGTAAATTGCCCAATAAGCGCTCTTCAAAGTGCAAGAAGGCGACAAAAAGACACAGCAATAATCTACAAGGCTACTTAACAAAGATAAAAAGATGTCGCTTATCAAGCCAGAGCATTTTTCCTGAGGAGAAACTTCTAGCTTACGCAAAGCTGTAAGTTCATGACGTTACGTAACCAAGGGAAGAAGCACAGAGCGCATTAAAGCATGCACGAAAGGGCGTGGCAACGAATTCTTAGCGTTTTTCGAGCAACGAAAAAGCGTTCAATTGCGCTGCCACTCTTACGTTAACAGTCCACGTCCTTTCCTTAAATCGTGCTAATCCTGTATTAAATTTCGCAAAAGCGCTTCCAGTGCAGAATATTTGGAGCTTAATAGCGAAGTACAGTTTTCTCGTGTTTACAAAGTGAAGCAATGAGGCACAAAGCAATAAAACGTGTGAATCAGACCAGAATAAGAAAGTGATCCATGTTCCCGAGTACTTTTAATGGATAGTAAACTTTTTCCTGATGAGGACATTTGTGGCTGTCGTTGCGCCGATTTCCTCTTTATCTCAACATAATATTACACTCGAGAATGCACCGGTATGGGACCAAATTTTGCGCACGGTAAACAATTGTTTCAAGAAGCGTCCAGCGCTTGAGGCATAAACTCCATTCAACGAGGCTGACATATCAAATCACACATTCATACACAGTGCACGCATACAAAACTTGCACAAGCGCGCCGCAATAACCAGTGAATATAAGTTTCGTCCAGGCGTGTATGTTCATGATAAAAAGTAAGATCGCCTTTGGTGCGCGCAAAGCGCTACACCAGCGCTGTTCCGAGGTTAATACACACACGCGAGTAAAGGTATAAGAACCAGGGGTTTTGTGAAACCGCATTTTCGGCAGCTGAGACTAGCTGACAGCACTAAAATGGCGGATACGCTGTAAGGTTTGTAGTGGCGAATGTGAACTGAAGTGTTCGGTTATATGTCGCATACCAAGAATCGCGGAAATCCGTATTTTCTTGAAGAACTCTCGCTCTGGACGGGTTTGTTCCCGGCTGTGGATTACGCCATTTTAAGAAAAGGCCACGTAAATTTAGAGCAGATTTTCAGAGTAGTACTTGAAGGCGCATAGCCAGTGCAGGCAAAAAAAAAAAATACGCGAGTTAGGTTGTCGCAAACATCGCTCTCGTTCCACTGTACCGAACGCGTTTGTTTGAAGTTTGTACAAGATGTAGTTCTTGTAGGCGACACTTAAGCGAATGCGACGCAAGGAAGTCGTACGGTCACGTCCTTTAAAGCCACTCGGCGTGTGAGAGCCGCATTTGGGGTCGATATCACGGATGGATCCGTACTGTCGCTTCGCATGAGTGCTCCGTGATGGCACTCGCGAGAGCGTATTCGTTCGTTTTAGAGAATGGCGTGGAGACAGACTGCAGTGAGTCATCATGCGCCGCTCCAGAAGCACGGAACCCGCCACGATGACTTACCGGCTATCGCGTTGTGCTGCTGAGCTCAAGCTCATGAGTTTGATCCCGGCCGTGGCGGCCGCATTTGAATGGGGACGAAATGCAAAAAAAAAATAACAGAAACGCTCGAGTTCTTAGATTTAAGTGCAAGTTAAGAAATATGAGGCGGCCCAATTTAATCGGGAGTACTCCGCTACGGAGTGCCTCATACTCATATTATGGTTTTGGCCGGTATACCCCAGAATTTATTTGAATTCATTCAGCAGCGTAATCAGTTCGAACGTTGTCCATAATGTCAGAGTAGACCCGCAACCACATGAATCATAGGGGATTCATGCTTACCCTCTCTAAGCAATGCGCTCCCAAGACGGACGATGTAGTGCAGGGTTGCGCACTTATTTTAACCACCTGAGGTTCTTTAACGTGCACCTCAATGTAAGTGCATCTTACTGCTGAACATAATACCAAGTACACCTAAATCTTAGCACGCAGCAGCGTTTTTTTGCGTTTCGGCTCAGTCAAAATGCGGCCGCAACGGCGGGGATCGAACGCGCGACCTTGTGCTCCGCAGAACAACGCCATGACCGCTAAGATATCACGGCAGGTGGCAGAAGTTGATCGAGCGAAGAATGCCGCAGATGGAGATATATGAAAAAAGAATAATTAAAATATGTAACAGTGTTTTCTCTGTAAGAAAATTGCAACTTCTGACAAGAAAAGTTAAGGGAAACGTTGAAGAAAGCTTAGTGTTTTCTTTTCTCCTTCTCTTTTTCTTTATCTTTATCTGTTTTTTACTTTATGTTTTTCTTGTTGTTTTTTTCTGTCAACATTGCTTGGCTCGTTGAGATGACATCATCAGCTGCAAAAAAATAAAAATAAAAATATATTAGGAAGAAGCTCAACATTTAAAGCCTGCCCCGTGAGATGACCTCCCTGCGCCTGAAGAATGCAGGACGGCAAACAGGTTAGCAGATAGCATACGAAGTTCAATAAAAAATATATTAAAAAGAAGCTCACCATTTAAAGCCCGCCCCGTGAGATGACCTCCCGACGCCTGATCCCACATCTTCCAAAGAAAGCCAGAAGAAAACCTTGTAAAGGGCCGGCAACGAAGAGATACAATTCCTCCGCGAAACGAAGCTGCGGCGACAGCTGTAGAAAGGCTGTAGCGCCGACCGGTTCCTATTCCGCGTGATATACCGACCGTAGTGACTGGTGGTTCCGCCTGTCAACAGCCCGTATGGACGGCGGTGTTCTCCAAACAAGAGATTATTTCTACCTTTCCTTCGTTCTTTCTTTCTCCTTTCTTTAGAACGTCTACTGACTTATGTTTCTTCAGGTTTTATTTTCTTAAATTTACCTTTTGTCAATATCTATACTTCCTACCCGCACTCTACTACTTGTCACTTTTATAATGAAACGGGAATTGCTACCCGTATAATGCAAGATAGTTGGTGGAAGGTAGATTGGAAAATAAAAGAAAAAACACGCCACAATAATCACGAGAGAGGAAAAATATTATCAGAAATTATATTACAAAACAGTGCATGCATTTTAAGATGACTGTTCTCAAGAAGACAACACTGGGAACAGCTCGTGCAAGCAGTCTCGCGGCTTTCCGGTGCGACGTTCTTCAATGCCTTCGTCTATGTTTTCTGCTAGCAGTCGGTCACGCATAATCCAGTTGAAAAAAGCATAATCGGTTCGAAACTTGAAATTTATAAATTATGATCAATCAGTACAAATAAAGACCAGAATTCAGGCATAATAGCGTGCACGTCTTGTGCTATAAAGACGTTCATGCTCAAGCTATAAACGTCAATCTTATTTCTAGCTTAAATGCGCAACATTGTATATGAACATAGCCGGAAGGGAGCTCTACGGCGCTATAAATGCGGTACTAAACAAACATAGATGGCGCTTTAAATGCATGTATATGTACATAACAAAACAACATAAACCGAATGTGTAACCTTACTGTCAGTTTAAAGCAGCCGCAATGACAGGCATGGCTCTTAGTATAGTTAGTTATAGCGTTAGTTATAACGCTAGTTATAGCGCCAGCACGAATACTGATCTTATGGATAGCCAAGAATGAAGCTATATGTGAAGCGCGCCCAACGTTCATAAGTACAGCGCTAGTGGAGAGCCCTTCATCGAGAATAATTATGTGCCGCGTAGCACGCCCGCAACCATATGTCAGTTGCACAAGAAATTCACTGACGATTGCGACACTCCCTGATGCGAATTTCATTGCTGCTCTATACGTGTTTTCATTTTGCGTGTCAATATTTTGTGTTACGAATATATAGATAAACGGTGTATATTAGGAAGAGTACGCTCTGAGTAGCGCAGCTGGTGCGCTCAATCTGTCACGTGTGGTACATTTCCAACGGAGCGAAGGGTGGCGCGACTGCCTCGCTAATCGGGAGATAGCGATAGGCGTCGCGTGGATGAAGCATGATCGCAACATGCAGGAGCCGCCGCAGACAGACCTCCACTCCTGCAACGCTTTGTTTCTATACAGACGAGAATTGCTGCCCTGGAGCCACATTATAGCCATCGTCGCCGCACAGCCCGTCTTGCGTGGCACTACTCTTTTCTTCTCCCGCTTTTGCTCCACCAACGACGAGAGCGGCCCCTTGTCGTGGGGAAATCGTGCTACCAGTGTTAGCGGCGAAAACGCCCAAGGGAGCGTCACATCGAATCTTACTTGTAGCCACTCGCCATCGTCCCTTGCAGGAGTAGTCATTCCTTTCACACACGCTGGACCTAAGCAGCTGACGCCGCGCGCGATTGAAGCCGTCCACACCTCACGCCACCTCACGCCGCCTCGTGTCGACGGCGAACAGAGGCTTGTGCTGCTGTCTGCACAGCGATCTGCTGAGCCCGACGTTGCCTGCTTGCAACCGCGTGCGTACATCTACGATTCTCTTCTCCAGCAGCAGTTCGTACCGTGCGAGGAGGTGCCCTAACGTGTACCGAAGAGTAAACACAGGTATCGAGATTACACGGTGCACATGCCACATCCCTTGTGATAATTGTCACGATACAATGCAACCGGTACATGTGACACCTAGTGGAATACAACGCAGCAAAATTTGCACGTATCGAGGCAACGCGATGCGCATCTCATATCGCGTGGCAAAGCACGATACGATGCAACTATTACATGACGTGTCACTTGGTGCAACAATACGCAACTTCAGCGTTAAGTGTGCGCCTATCAATGCTACGTGGCGCTCATCTCGCATCGCGTGACTCCTCGCGCGTTAGGTCGCCTTTAGTGGGATTTTTTTCTGCAGCAACTATCAAGCGTTGCCGTGGTGCAGTGGTAGAGTAGCTGACTCCCGCGCAGAAGGCCCGGGTTCCATCCCGGCAGGAATTAGATATCCTTTTTTTTATTTCATATTCCTGGCGATAGGTGCTACGGACACCGGCGATGGCGGCGGACAACATCGCCAGCCGAAACGGCTGTTGGATTGGGCCCATAGCAGCTGACGCTGTAAAATGCGCCTTTCGCCCGCATTGCATGCATACATTTACGAATGCTCCCATGTGTCGTCATAGCTAGTAAGATCGAACGTGAATGTATATAGCGGTTCAGGTGGAGCGAAAGGCCATGGGCGTATGCCATATGCATAGCATATGAAGTGACAATATAAAAGTGACAAAGAGGTCTGGTGTTGATCCTCCGTTGAAAGGCTTTACCTGGGATGGACTCGCCAAGTAGAAGAAGCTGAGCCAACCTTTTTTTTAGGTCAAAAGACAAAGTGAGGCAGACTGACATTCATGTCCAACTACGTTGTTCGACGCCGAACTTCTTTCCGATCTGCTACGGGATTGTGCTGTAGAGCTAGAGGTTGCGGGTTTGATCTTGGTTTCGGCTGCCGCATTGCAGTAGGAACAAAATGAAAAAGATTCGCGTGTACTTAGATTTAGGAACATGTTACAGAACACCAGATGGTCAAAATTAATCAAGTCCCCCACAATCGCGTGCCTCATAAACACATCGCGTATTTTTTATTTTTTTTAAACATCCCACCTTCTTTAAATGTACGCTGTTTCCCGCTTCAGCACCTGGACACAACTTGTCACGGTTACTCTGCAAGCGTATACGGACGGCTCGGTCAGCGTGGTTGAAGGCGCGGGCACTAGTAAATTTTATATCCTTTCTGTTCTGGTCACATTGTCATGCCGGTTAGACTACCCGGTCTCATTGACTACTACAGAGAGTGCAGCTATCACAGCTGCGCTACGCATGCTCAAATGACGCCGTGAGTGGAACATCGTCGTGTTAACGGACTTGCACTTCAGTACCAACCTCGTGGCAATCTTGGGAACGAGTTCTGTCGGAAACCACTGGAGTTATGATGAATTTGAGGTGGAAGGAGTGTATTGTTGTCTTCTATTGGATATATTTCCACATTGCTGTACCTGGGAATAAAAGAGCGGTTGCTATTGCAGAAGTGCTCTCAAGGCAACCAATAATGAGAGCAGCGATCAGCCATCGGTCTCAAAAAAGGTTATTCGCTGCCACTTTCGTTTGCTTTGACCCCACCACATGAGCAGCGTCCAATGAAATGGCTTAACTTATTGGAATCCACCCTTATATATAGAATGAAAACAGTATCGCCTTCAACTCCAGTGTGGCCGTTGAAAACTGGGCGAGGCACCTCTCTGTTATGTGAAGACTTTAAAGGAATTGACGACATCGAACGCTCTATTTAGTGCTGTCGGCTCTTCAGTTTCGACAGATGAAGTTTAGTTAACAATTTCCAAACATGAAGCTTAGTCTAAACACGTGGGTGCAACAAATAATGGTCCCCGAAAGGCCAGGGATAGTGCATTAGGAGGCCTCACAACTTCTACTCGTTCATCTCTGCGACTGAACTCATTGACATCTGATAGCAAATGTTTCAGCTGCGAAAGAGATGGACAAGCGGAGCGCGGTCTGGCCCAGACTGCCAGGCTAATCCCACCTGTAGCAAGTACCCCAACCAACCAACCAATCAACAACTACACATTGCACAAAAAAGACGTCTGCAGTTTTAATGCAGTTTACTTGTTCATTGTGACGTGACATTGTGGTTTTTAGATTAGAGCTGCCTTGTATGATGTTTTAAATGGGTTACACCAGCATGGATGCCAAAGGTTTAAGAAACTCGCAATTGTGAAATGCTCCCTTCACATGACAATTCCGACCAAGCATGCTTATACTAACGTCCTGTTCCTGCTGAACTCGCGTATTTGCTGCGAGAACAACTACGCGAGTATCGCTTTTCGCTATTATTAAGTTGTAACTACGTGCAATGCTTTCCGTCAGCGTTTCTTTGTTAAAGAAAGTGAGTTATTGCAAATACTGTGTTTGCTTGTTTTTCCCAACTCTGTTCTTGCACCTACTTAAAAAGCCCCTAACTAAGGGTTATCTTTGTATGTCGTATTAATCCATAGTAACACACATGACGCAACTTTTAGAGGAACAAGAAAATAAACGATAAACATTTTCTTTTTTTCCCTCATGGGCTTATTGCTATTTCACACGTGCTGAAAAGTTTAGAACATTGCACCAGACATGCCATTTACACTCGACGTTAAGCACCGACGCCTAAAACGAACAAAAGCTCTAAGCTTGTCCTACTCCATTGCAACGCAGCCTTTTGAAAACATGACTCCTTCATCCGGAAAAGCCGTGCCTCTCGTGCCTGTAAAACGTGATAAGGGAATGGCATGTTCTTGAAAGACTGGCCGCACTTGCCTACAAGGCAATATACCGAATGTTACGAAGTTGTCAGCGTAAACAAAGAAGGTAGGAACAAGTAGAAAAATGAAGCTTTAGTTTAACTTTTCAAGCCTTCTCATGCAGAAAGAAGGCCCTTAAAAAAAGGCACCCTTC
The DNA here is from genome assembly GCF_023375885.2 of Dermacentor andersoni. Classification (NCBI taxonomy): domain Eukaryota; kingdom Metazoa; phylum Arthropoda; class Arachnida; order Ixodida; family Ixodidae; genus Dermacentor; species Dermacentor andersoni. The sequence continues at coordinate 64,895,076 of NC_092817.1, read as the reverse complement.
ACGAAATTATTATCATACCGATTTCTGCAATTGAAAACGTCGCGATCAGTGGCGGATTGGTGAGCGTAACTGATAGTCTGAATTCTCCCTCTGTTGCCAACGACACAGACATTCTAGCCACGGCCATATTGAGACTATATCGGTGCGTGAGACAACGTAACAGTCAATACAATACCGGGCTTACTCGTGCCACTTTTCTTGCTTCATTTAGATGCCTAAAATGTTTGTAGTGGTGTTCTTACGTGCACAGAAAGTTTATTCTTTCAAATATTAGCTTAATAGTTTGCGGGGGCCTTTTTTCGGGATGCGAGGGGTAATTCATGTACCTGCTGAGAAGTTCTGTGCTTTCCAGGATGAAAAATTATTTTTCTTTAATTTACCATGCATATTAGAGAAATCTGCAACAATACGTGCAATTAAGCATCACTCGAACGAAATGTGCAAGAATCCTGTGAACCAAAGCTCTGCACAAGATAGTGTATATAAGACATAATTATTTAAAAAATGTCCTAACTTTTAGCGCTCCTGTAACATATGCAATATTTACGCAAATTCGAGCTGTGGTATATATTAAGTAATGTAAGTCCAAATAACCGCCATAGGAAATTGAAATGGACTCCGGGAGGATTCAAACCATGCCCAAGACCTTTGTGCACGTTTAAGCATGAAGCATAACGCTCCGCATACCATATAAATAGAACCTGTGTTGGGAAGCATGAATTTATTCTATAAACCGTGCATCCCAGATACCCGTGCATGTCGTATCCTTTTGAAACGGGCATAGTTATCGAGAACCTCCAAAATATTCAAAGTTGACTAGGAAATCCATCATATTCAGTCCATTTTTTAAGTATCTCAAAGCCTTTTTTCTTAGTTCAATTCCTGCCTTTGTTTTATATACACGCTTTTTCTATGCGCGGCATGAAAGCAGAAGTCCATTTTAGCCTCTTGGGGTACACCTGAGTCCAGCGACGAAAACGGAGGCTCATTCATCAGGACGACGGAATCTGTTAACCAGAAAAGGCGGTGCTCTTAGCGCTGTTGGTGCTCCGGGAAGTTACCCAGAGCGCCAAAAGTGCAGCATACATTGAAAAGTTATGTGATGCCTTATCTGAGGACGTAGGCGCGTTGAGAAGTATGACGTTTCAAAAAATATATATATGGTAGTTACAAAAATTATGCGTATGCGAGTCTAGTAGATCACATGATATGGGCGGTTCTCACTGAAGGCTAAGAGGGGAAGCAGAAGAACAGAAATTTCGCTTCGCATTGCATACATAAAGTTTATTGTCTAAGGAACACGTGGCGAAAATCAAATATTTCTGTTTAAACTTACAACTTCCAAGTTCGTTGACGTACAGCTTCCGGCTCAGAAGTTTTACCCCGCCTAACCAAAACACGTAGTTCAACAAAAAAGGCTGGTTAAGATTTTTTTTTATTGCCGCTTGTCAGTTCCTAGAACTTTGCATGGAATATAGGTACACATGCGACACATCTGCATAGAATATAGCTACTCAAAGGCGCGACAGATAAGTTCTTATTTTTTCAGCACCGTAGCCGTAAAGCCACTCAAGGCAATTTCAATACTTGGAGAAAGATTAGATGCGAGAATAAGCGGGAGATACGTGAAGAAGCGACGGTTCACATATGTTTTTATCTTCTTCAGAAACACTGTAGATGGGTTGCAAAAAATACTCAGGTCATTTTGGAGAATAGTCGGAGAGTAGGTTTGAGAATAATTGTGCAAAGTAATAAAGCACCGTTCAGTAGCTTGACAATACCCACCGCGATAACGTAGTAGCTATGACATTGCGCTAAGCTCGAGGTCAAGGGTTCAATCCCAGCCATGACAGAAAAACTGATTGATGTGAAATCGAAACACCGCCGTGTACTCAGAATTAGGTAGACGGTTAAACAGCCCAAGCGATCAAAATTAATTCGGAATCTCCTGCAACAGCGTACCTCATAAACAGCTTGTAGTTCTGGCACGTGAAACCACTGAATTTAGGCCAATTTAGCTTGGTAAGAAAATAAGAGCTCATGGTTGATAAAAGGTGTTTCGCAACTGTGTAAGATGCCATTTCTACAAGCGAAATAATAAAAGGGAACTCGCATTAAAAGAAGCTAGAGCAAAGGCAGGAAAAATAAATAACCAAGAAGATGTGTAGAGGCGCACGTTACTGGCACTGTACATATATGTAACTCTGCACTTTGTCTTTCAAGGATCGCGGTGAGCGGTCGGTCAGGACCTTGTATATATATGTGCACATAAGGTCCTGACCAACCGCTTACCGCAATCCTTACAAGGAAAAGTGTGCAGAGTTATAGCATTCTAGTTTATTAACTTATGGGGTTGAAAGCTGGGGGAAGGCAAATAAACATAATATGCTAAAGAACGTGCAATATTACCTCAAGGAAACAGCGACAGGCGTAACGTTAATAGTCATGAAGACAGATGTAAAGGTATTGTAAAGAAGACTGATGTATTTGATACTCTGTTACAGTTAAGATTAGCAGGAAAAAGTGGTGGTCCTGTAATGCTTAAAGCAGGTTACGGTTAGTCTGTTGGAGTAAAGCCTTGGTTGCCAAGGGAATGGAGATGAAATCAGTCACACTCAGTCGGCACAGTGAAAGCTAAGTTATAAATTTGCTATCCTCTCGCAGATGCCTCTGTGCTGCCATATGCGTGACAGCTGATGAACGTTAACTACGGAGGGGAATTCGTTTTCAAAACCAAAACAGATGACTGCTGAAGGGGAGCTGAGTCAGCAAGTTTCAAGCAATTTTCTTACACCAATTTGAGCTTTAGAAAATGTTTTATTGTAGTTAAGTGCTGCTAAGTAAGCATTCCAAATGCCACCTTTATACAGCGTGTATGTCCAAAAATGATGTGGAAACATTGCTTTTAAATCTATTGTTTGGCGTTGCACCCACACCTTCATGCAGCTGTGACTAAGAGCGTCCGGTACAGATGCTCCGTCATTATAATTACATTGGCAGGTATGTATCTGACGTCTTGCAGTGTTTTCGCATATGTTATTCTATATTTTTTACTATTCGTTCAAACCCTAAAAGACAGACAATATTGATCGGGTCTGAAAGGCTTTCAGATTCATATATACGCACCTATATGCAGTAAAATTCAATTGTTCACATTCGCGGCTAATGTCCGCCTTTTTCGTATTCATGGTATATAGCAGGAGTTTTTTCTTAACGGCACCAATTTTAAAAAACAAAAAACGCTCGTGGACGACAGCACAATTCTAACCCTTTCTCTAAATTACTCGGCGGTGGCCCTTACCTAGGAAATCAAAATGCTTACTTCAATAATTAACATAATTACATAATTAACGTTTTAATAAGTTGCTTTAGCGCCCATATTTCAATCTACGAATTGTAGCTGGTTAGTTAGCAAGGCATACGTATCCACTTGTCTGTGCTCGCCCGCCTCTCTTTCTCCTCCTTCCTCTTTATTTCCCTTTTTATCTCCCTACTCTCTCGCCCCGTGCATTGTAGCCAACTGAAACTGCTGCTCGTTAATCTCCCTCCCTTTCCATACAACCCTTCTCTCTCTCTTGGAACGAACTTTCAGGACTGCACCAGTTTCGATATATTAATTTTCGAAGTGTCTGATGAAATGAACCGGCATCACAGTTTATTTTGCGCTTTAATCCATAAAACAGCATTTTCTTCAAAAATTAACTGAAAAGATAGCGCATTTTTACCGCACGCTTGACGACACTTGCTTGGAAACCCTTTCCATGGTCAGAATTGGTTCCAAGTCGACATGCCTCGCAAAATCGCTAGCTAAAATTTGTAGATCGAAATATGCGCCGTAATGCAAGGTATTTAGGGTAATTACATTATTTATTCAATCAGTCATTTTAATTTCACGCAGCAGTAATGGGCCGCCTCACTCAGTAATTTAGCTCAAGGGTTCGAATTGTGCTATCGGCCACTGCCAATTTTTAAAAACTTGGTGCGCCTAAAGACAACAGCCCTATGAAATATCTTGGTTCGTATACGGCCTCTATTGATTTGTTTCGCAAGCGCGAAATTTGATTTTATAAAGACTGTAAGTTTTTTTTATGCCTCCGTTGGAATTGTGACGCACAGGGCAGGTCAAACTGTGGACGTTTTGCGTACACTAACGTGAGTTCGCATTCTGCTTCGCGGGGAAGAGAGAAAAAGGCACCCCCTATGAACTATTCTGCTGCGTAATCACTGTCCCTGAAAGCGAGTTCATTGATGCACCGGCATTTCCGTGCGTTGTTTAATGAAAGTATTATCGCTGATGAAAAAATTAAATGGAGACAATCTTTCAGAAATCAGAACATATCAAACAGTTCTCCTCCACTTAGTTGCGTATGTTTTATTCGCACAAGGAGACGCCTTTTTTTTTTGTCAGCTTAGAGGAAAGAGAAAACTTCTAAGCTTCAAAAAAGAAAAAGGTCCTGAACTTTGCCTTCACGTACGCCACTAAAAAGAGCTGACGCCAAAGTTGACTTGTAGAACATCCATAAATTGCACAAGCGTTAGCATTATGCCCAACACCAATACGTAGACGGTGTTCGCAGGTGAAAAATTCATGCAGCGAAGCCGAATACGTAATGAGAATGTGCTATATTTTTTTTTCCTTTTGCTGTCGTAATCTATCTTGTCCTGAAAACATCAAACGGCGTTCATTATGAATTATAACTAAATTTGATTTATATTTTATTTCTCATGAGAGGGCGAGATTTTTCTTAAGCCGTATATTCCTACATAGACAGTTGCCGCTAATCAGTTTTTTTTTTTTTTCCATATGTATGAAAAGCTTTTCCAGAACACTTGGCGCAAACTTCGTTGTACGACAGGCCATAAATTGCGCAAGAACTCTGCGTTGTCGCTGATGAATAGCTTACAGTTATATTATTTGTACGTAATATCTTACACTTAATTATATTTATTTTATTTTTATATTATATTTATATTGAAGTTATACTTATATTTACAGGTAATATTTACAGTATCTTTTATTGAAAATGGACCTGCCATTTTTTTGACGCCCTGATGGTGTTCCACGGTAGAATAAAGAACACATCTTTCTTTTTTTACATTCCTCTGCAGCTAAAGAAACGTGCGTTAATTTTTATGCCTATCAAGTACACCTCTTCTTAATTTTTGGCACCAATTATATTAACTTTATGAATGCCTCTCGTAGCATAATTGCTTTTTGCCATTTAACTGACAGGAATTCGTATGATACTGACATTACGGTGATTAACAACATGTGGCAGATAGCTGTTGTTTGAGTGACTAGCAAAGGCGGAAAACGTTGCATAAATGTGCCTACGACACCTTTCGAAGCTCGAATAATAAAATAACAGAAAGCCCGTAACAAGAAAGCTGCGGCATCCGCCTGATGTATCGATTCAAACCGGCCTCATCATTCACGGAAGCGACCCTAGAGCCATCTTTGTCTTGCTTACCGCCTCCTGCCAATGTCATTTGTCAGAGACTAGTGCGCGCGGCTTCTGGCCTCCCAACGCCTCAAGGGCACTCCGTCCACTCCGGCTCCACAGAAAATCCCTCTTCTTGTGGCTTCCCTGCACTCAAGCTCGCATCTTCCTGAATTTGTTTTTTTTTTTTTTCTTATTAATGCAGAGCTCTTGCCTCGAATCTGTTCTCCACAAGCCGGAAGCAAGTTGTTTAGAGACGTCTTCACAGTCTGTGTTTCCCCATCTGATCCATTTATTTTCCATTGTCACTACATGTTATATAACAAACAATTAGAGTAAAAGTTCAAAATGAGTAGTCCCCGCACTTCCACCACTACCACCTCATGGGCACGCCCTTTGCATATAAAGAACGCCTGCAAAACTTGTGTGAGAAGCCGTTGCGAGGTGGAGGCGGAGACAGGCACGAATGCTATTTATGCAAGGCGAATGTTGAAGGCCCCAGATGACACTAGAACATAGCGGCCGAAGTGCCCCAGCAACAATAACACTTCTTGTCATCGTCTCTTGTCTACGCGTACTGTTTTGCATCGCGACGCTACGCCACCGGCCTTGGAGTGCCGACCCGGCGCAAGAGATCATGGTCCGGCAAAGGCGCGCAGGTAGGGCTATAAACGGGAGACATGAACAATGTCGGTTCTTGGCTGTACGGACGACTGGCCTGGCTCTTCGGGAGCAATCTCGTACGTCACATCCGAAAGCTGTCGCAGGATTCGGTAGGGACCTGAATATCGCGACAGAAGTTCTTCCGATAGGCCCACATGACGAGATGGTGACCACAGGAGCACGAGAGAGCTAGGTAAATACTACACGTCTCTATGGTGCATATTGTAACGGGACATCTCGGCAGCCTGTGAATCAGTGAGGCGAGCGGGCGGGCAATCTGACGGGCCTGTGCTGTCATAGAAATCACATCGTGGGCATGAGCGGTGTGCGACTGTGTGACTTGTGGAAGTACAATATCCTGGCACAAAACAGGATCACGACTATGCAGTAGATAAAACGGTGAGTAACCTACAGTGTCATGGCGGGACGAATTGTACGCGAAGGTGACATATGGCAAAGCGACGTCCCAGTCCTGGTAGCCTGGAGAAACGTACATAGCTAGCATGTCGGTAATCCTTCTGTTCAGTCGGTCTGTGAGACAGTTAGTCTGTGGATGGTAAGCAGTGGCTATTTGATGTTCAGTAGAGCATAGGCGGAGGATATCCCCAATGACCTTTCACTAGAAGTAACGTCTGCGATCCGTGCGGCGCTGAGGTGGAGCAGCGTGGTGCATGATGACGGCGTGCAGGAGGAAATCCGCGACGTCAGTGGCACAACTTGTAGGCAGAAGACCCCGTAATGGCGAAACGCGTGGCGTAATCGGTTGCAACTGCAACCCATTTGTTGCTCTTAGTGGAGAAAGGGAACGGGCCATGCAGGTCGAGTGCCACGCGAAAGAAAAGCTGAGTAGGAATATACATCGGTTGTAAAAGCCCAGCTGGAGCCATGGCAGTGGGCTTCCGGCGTTGGCACAGGTCGCAAGCAGTCACATACCGGCGCACAGAGCGGTAGGGGTCGGGCCGAAAGAAACGGCGCCGGACTCCGTCAAAGGTGCAAGTACCACCGATATGCCATATGATGGGCGTGTCGTGGTGTTGTTGAAGCACTGTGCGTTGAAAGTGCCCCGGTACGGCCAGCAGTAGGTCAGCACCATCAGGGCGCAAGCTGAGCTTGTACAGGACTCCGTCGGAAATACAGAGGAGACAAAGGAAAGGATCTGAAGTTGGCGAGCTTAACAGATCTATGATGGTTCGAAGAAAGGGATCACAGCACTGTTCATCGCCAATGCTGAGGAAACCTGAGATGGACATAACGCCGGTGTCGGATTCTAGGTGTTCGGCTTCCGGTGGGTCAACAGGGTGGTGGGACAAGCAGTGGACGGGCTGATGTAAACGGCCGGATTTGTACACTACAGAGAAAGTGTACTCTTGAAAGCGCAATGCCCAATGGCCAAGACGCCCTGTAGGGTCCTTCAACGAGAAGAGCCAACAAAGCGCGTGGTGGTCAACAATTACGTTGAAATGGCGACCAAATACGTATGGGCGAAACTTCGCTATCGCCCAAACCTGGGCTAGGCACCCTCGCTCCATGATAGAATAGTAGACAGTCAAGTGCGCCCTGGATACGAGGCAATGAATACACGTCCTTTTCACGTCTTTTGCAAAGGGTTGAAGCCATTGAACGTAGGTATTTTGCTAAGGCAAAGCCTGTGTACAATCTTCTCGGTTGTGTAACGAAGGTGAGTGACACATGAGTAAATTGTAAGTTAGATTTGTACCTATACAGAGATGAATCAACTTTTCTTTCTTTCATATACAGAATGAAGAAAATATGCAATAAATATTTTAAACAGTATCTTAGCGCCCTTTTCAAAGGTCTCTTGCTTTCAGCTGAACGTTACATGCTTGCTTTCACGTCAGCCATGCCGTGTGACCTCGAGTACTGTAGATTGAATTTATCGCCGCTCTGCTGCAAGAAATGCCGAAGGACGCTTAGCAACGAAAAAGCATCGCCTTTTGCGCCATAGGCAGGAGTCAATAAACTAAAATGTGGACGCGCGGCTAGCGATTTAGAAGGTGACGGCCCTGCGTTTATGTACAACTGGGAATAGGCTGGGCACACAAGGAGGAGTGCAGTGCCCTGTAACAGGATATTTTTTTCTTTTTTTTTCTTATTGCTTCTATTCTTCCGCGGGAGGCCAATACACGGTGGGCGCGGCTATCACAGACAGCCGTAAAAACTTCGTGGCGTCGCCAATCTGAGGACAGTAGCGAGCTGCTTTCATTAGTGAGAAGCAGTGCGTAACAAAATATGAAACATTGGCCGTGAACACGGGATATTCAGTCTCCGTAATGAACAGGATACGTCGCCTATCGAGCGTTTGCTAGCTATATCGAGAATATTTCCTTTTCCCGTTCCACAGTGGAATAAAGTGCGGTATCGTCAACGAGTTAGACAGTATAATTCTAGCACCTTTTACAAATTGTATATAGTGGGACGCTACGCATGGTAGGTGTGCTTCTGCAGATATAGTTAATAGTACGTTCAATAAGGGGCCGATATCGGGAAACCATTTGTTCCTAAGCGATCGTTGCCACTGTCTTGCTAGCTTTGTTAATATAGCAATTTTTCCAACGCGAGGATTGGTTGCGATGAGCTCTTGCGAGCGATTCTAGCGTACCAACTTTCTCGGAATAAGTGCCAAGAGTCAATATTCTTGGTTGTTCTAAGCGTTACGCGAATAGCGTTTTAGAAATGAAACAAGTAACAGATAATATACAGGTAATGTTTTCCGTGCTCTGCTTACGATAATCGGCCGTCATTGTGTAGCTCTGAAGTCACGTTGTTACAGTGATTGGAAATATACCACATTGACAATGACGCGTTTGTGTTTTTAATATTGCCGGTTTTACGTCAACATAAATCTCGCTTCCCTATACCCTCGTAGTGTTGTAGTGGAATTGGTGTTGTGCTACTAAACCTGAAGGCGCGGGAACAAATCGCGGTGGTGTCAGCTGCATTTTGATGGGGGCGACATGTAAAAACGTACGTGTGCCATGCATGGGGCATGTTAAAGAACCCTAAGGAGTCAAAATAATCCAGAGTTCCCCGTGACGGCGTGCCTCGTTATCATATCGGGGTTTTCGCATGTAAAAACCGAATAATTTTCTATTAAGCAGCTTCCAGCCCTTCACCCCTATAAACGCAGCCTGATCGTGCGTGCGTGCTGTGAACAGTCCGTTTCTCTCCTTCTACTCATCATTTTGTCCCCTTTCTCGAGCGCAAGGTAACAAGCCGGATATATCTATATGTTAACCTCCTTGCCCCTGTATTACCCCTTCTCCCTCTCTTTACTGGCTGTTTTCCCAGTTATTTTTCTTGTGCTTTACTATGATTCGGCGCCATGGAGCAAAGACAGCGGATGGTAACTGCATTGGGCTCATCGAAGCATATCCAGAGATAATTTCTTGATGAGTATGGTGGATTAAGGGTTCTGATGTGAAGGTGACATGATATACCCTCTGTCTTAACTTCGCTGCAAGCCCAACATAGCCCACCCTCTTTCCCACAAACAAACGTAATTCTCGCTTTCAAACGCCATGTACCTAAAAATCTGGTAAGGTCACTGCAGTGCCATCGATAGCGCAAAGCATCTTTTTCCGCTCATTATGTTACTCAAATGCATTACCAGTTACTTGATCTACACATCGTGTGACATGCGAAGCTTCAGTTCTTTGCTACGTGTCAATGATAGATTCTACGACATCATTTATTCTAACCCATGGTGCTTTCTTTGTACTGCTGACATGGTAATAAGGTCGTAATCTTGGGTTGCGCGCTGCTGCAGCCCTTGCAATGTGTAACCCTAGGGCGGATGTACAATGTGGAAAGGTTGCTCTAAAGCTCTACCTGTATCACCACTTCAGGGTGAGTGCTGCGAAACGAAAGCTTCCAAGCACTGCTTAACTTTATTGGAATATCAGGGGAGGGGGGGGGGGGCGTACTGTGATAGTATTATAGTATGATATATTATTATGTAAGGGTCCACCTAGTGGACAGTCCATTTTGGCCGCTGCTGATTGGATGCAGCTGTATGACAGAGGAGGAGACGAATGGCCCTAGCCAGTCAGCAGCGACCTAAATGGACAGTACACTAGATGGAGTCTTACGGAATACCCCACCAGCTGTAATTCATTCTTAAAAACAGCTACAAACCTTTGAAAATTTGCGTACAATTTTTGGAGACTAATACGCTTTATTTTCCCCATTCTTTAAAAGCTGCTCACATTATGCAAGAATCGAGCGTGGCCCTCCTAAAGAGATGATGGGCCATTTCGATGTGCGACATTTGGACGAATTGATAGCCGTCGCCATAGCACAATTGGTAGTGCAACGCACATGTAGTGCGGAGGTTGTGGGTTCGGCGTCCACCGGCGACAAGTTATCTCTTCGTCCACTTTCAGTTTCCTTTTCATTATTACTTTCTACATTCCATTATAAACCACACCTAATTCTCCCGATGCTTTCCTTGTCTTCTTTGTCTCTTGGCTATATGTGGTCATGATTAAAAAATCGGGCCCCTCAGTTCCCATTCTTCTCTCGTTTATTTATTGCGAGGGTCTCGAATCTAGCAGCCTTGATGTCATTAGACAGCAGGCGAGGGTTTTTTAGCTACGTGCCTGCTCTCTTAAGATCACGTGCTACGTGACGCCATCGGGGTAAAAACGATGGTCCACATCGCTCAGCATGGTTCTGAGTGGTGCTGGCTAACACTCCTAGGGCTAGATCTACTAAAACATAAATACCTAAGTTAGTGGACGAATTGATAGCCGTCGCCGTAGCACTATTGGTAGTGCAAAGTACGCGTAATGCAGAGGTGGTACGTACTATATATATATAAAGTGAGTCTGCCGGCAGCCACTAGTTGAGCAGGCACTTGTAGGTTGAGGACGCGCGTATCAAAAAAAAAAAAAAAATACGATTCTTTCCTAGGTTAGGCCTTCGTACGTGCGCCTTGAACCTACAAGTGTGCATATATATTTATATATATATATATATATATATATATTGTGGGCATTCATAAGCTATACTTTGTCATCTGTACATGATCATCATCATGTGGGGTTCATATGGGGTTCTTCTTCATCGCTTATGGGGCTCGCTCTTGTGTGATCCGTGCTTTGCGCGAGGTCGGTTCGCCGCATCTCCGACGCATAATAAACGTCGTGATAACTGCATGATAACTAATAACTGCGTGATAACTATATATATATATATATATATATATATATGATTATCACTCTCTATATGACTATCACTCACTTTATCACTCTCAGATCCCCCTGTCTAGGTAGGCTATGTTTATTTCGTTACTATGCAGAGCCTTATATCTTGTCATTCACAGTGATTCTGCTAGAGGCTCATGCTAATAGTATTGTGTTTGTGCCAGCTTAACATATTACTACTCAAATAGCTTTGGTTTAGAAAATATTCGTGCACCATGAATATTTTTGTTCGTTTCATGTTAGCAGTCACATTTCTTGGTTTCCATGTTCAGTACGACAAAACTCAAGTACCTGCCTGCCCTACGTGAGTGCTGCGTGGCATTTTAGACGAGCTTGAAATGTGCAGTCTCCGTACACCATGCCATAAATATGCTGGAAATATTCGTAAGACGCAATTCTAGCCAATCCTGACGTACGCACATACGTACGTCAGTGGCTGTACTTAACGTAGGTCAATAACAGTCTAGTTGCTTACTTATTTGGAGCAGTGAGCTAGTGTTTGGCTGTTGTTGGATACACTTCGCACGCGTACACAATTCGACACTTTTATGGGATGATGCCTATATCACAGCATATTCACTATCATGGCATATGCGCCAAGTCTCCTTTGTTTTATGTTTCGCCGACAGGATTAGTATTCGCTTTCCTTTATAAACGCTATAACGGCGAATCTTGTTTGGTTCATTCTCTGCATAACATTGAAATCTGCACCATGCTGCTGCGAATCTACCACCTAGCTGGCAAAGCTCTTCGTAAGTGTTCTTGGCCATTGCCTGGTGGCCTTCCCCAATGATCTGTCCGGCATCAGGATGGGCAAAAAGTTTTACTTGCAAACAATTCTTCCGTAAGAACTTTTTGTGAGTACAGGCACTAGTCTACTGCACGCTGAATCTTTATATCATAATACTGCAAGTTCACCTGCGAATCCTAGCATGTGCTCTTACCGCTTGCTGTTACAAGCATGGGACATGTTGCTTGATATACTTTCTGAGAATAAGAAGTTGCAACATGTTGCACAATGTGCGTTCCCGCTAAGCCCATTAATACACTCAATTTCACTTTCACTGGCAACACAGTTGTATGCATTCAGCGTACCAATATTAAAGAACAATATTTTTTCTGTGACTTCTTCAGAAACGCTAATACTGCGAAGGCAGCGATGTACTAAACTACGCAGCTACCGAAAAAAAAGTGGGTACGCGGCTACGAGGAAGCAGCGGCACGGAAATGATATTAAGATAGACACGGAATGAACCCAGAAGCAATTGTTTCGTAAATGTAAAAATCATTCGGCATTTCCTTTGACAGACAATCGTTACGCAAAGTATTTGACATTTCCTGCTGCATGGAAGGCTCGCAACTTAAGCAGCTTGTTTAAGCGCAGAAATTCTGCAATGTTTATCGCATTCTTGATAAGCCCCCATCAGAGGAATCTCCTTTGAGATTATTTGAAATACGTGACTGCAACTCTTAGGGGTGACATTTAAACCCACGTTTGCGTTCTTGTCTGCCCCACGGAGCTGCCTCCAAACTATTTATCCGCCTTACGCCAAACTCGTTCTCGTATCTGCAGTTGGCGACCATAAAATTTTGGGTTTTCCTCCGTACCCTATGGCCAGAAGTTTAGAAAGTCCCTAAATTCAAGAACTCTGCAGCCCTGAACACAACACAGAAAGAAAATTTACTGTGCCTGCGTGGGCGCAAAACCAAGGATGTGGAAAATAGGGCGTCAGCGTGACGCTTCCAGTATATGGAAACTTACAGGGCAATATTCAGACAGCAAAACGGCCTTATGCAGCCGATGCTCGTGTCTCGTTGTAAGCCTCTTTTTAGAAAATACTTTCACCTTCAGGTCTCAGAACATGCCAGAGCGATAAGGCGTTTGTCATGCATCTGGTGACGTACAGTAAAAAAAAAAAAAATGTCGCACCCGATGAAACAAAAAGCGGCCGCTTAAGAAGCTTGCAGCCTAAACTGCCATTATATTATGCCCACCCGTGGAAAGAGCGAAATGACGTTCCATGTTCTTCTAGCCTCAATTGCGTCCACGGCATTGGGCTAGCAAAAGTATGCTACAGTGCGTGGAAGCCTCATCAATACAGTTAACACACAGACCTGAGTTCGACTACCAAACAGTCTCTGTCGGATCATACTTCCGAATTTAACTTTCGCATTGTGACACGAATCGAGTACTCTATTGCAGCCAGCAACTCGAGACATTCTTGGGCACTTGTTCCTAATTTAGGCAGATGTCCTATCAAAATGCCGAGCCATATTTCACGTAATACCCAACTTGATTAGTGTTTTGGTGCATTACATTCGGCTTGTTTTGCTCACGTGCGTGCACTGGCCAGAAACGTTTCCTGTGTTTGCGTAGTTTTCTTGCGTTAGTTTCTTTCAGTGATTTAGGTTTATCGCTTGCATTGTGAATAGTTACGAGCATAGTGGCATTGTTTGCTCGGTTTTCTTGATATATATGGAAGGATTAGCATGTGGAGCTAAGTGCATCTGGTGACTGCAGGGCGTTTTAGAAAGGAAACACAACGCATTATTAACATACAACGCGCTATTAAAATTAGTATATTTTAAACACAACGCGATTGAAACTACATTTTTGGCCAGAAAAGAAACACAACGCAAGGAGTGTTGTCATCGGCACGCCTCTTGCTTTGAATGAACTTTTACATTCGGAATGCATATGGTCAATGTTTGTCACAAGAAACTGGCAATCAAACAGGCTGCTAAAAACAATTAAGTGTTGGTGCGCGTCTTGCCCCCTAGCGATAAAACGTTTAGTTTGGAGTAATGTGCAATTTTTTTCTTTCGTGTTCTATTGATTTGCTAAATATTATTACTTCCTAAAGATATTTTCAGGGGCCGTAGGCACTACTGCTTGCAACAGCAGCAAGAAAAAAAGCATACCAGTCATTTTGCGAAGCGGTCTTGAACGGCCTAACATTTATACTGAATTCAAATGTTGCGGGAAGGCGGTTGCATTCGACGGGAGAGGACAAAAAACGCGCCCTCCAAGGCACGGTTGTAATAGTTGTTTCTTTGCAAAACATTCAGGCGAGAGCGTTTACGACGAAGTGAAAGGTCAGGGTATTTTTCGGTTTTCTTCAATTTTGTGACTCTGAAATGCCCTGAATATTCGGATGAGATGAAAAGTGTGACACGATTTCGAACGACTTCCAGGGTTATAATGATGGTGGTCTGGCTAACTTCCCATATGGAGTAGGCCTCATTTAGATCGCATCAACTCTTTGTAGAGTGTTAGCTTAAGGGACGCTGGCAGAGTGCAAGAAATCCTACGCAGGCAGCCAAGCGAGCAGTTCACATTCATTATATAAGTGTTTCGTATGCATATTCCTTGAGATATTAGAGAAGGCGCGAATTCCAGAGTATTTACAGCAGCCTACAGGGGGTAATGAGGGATAAATTCTTTAATTGAAGGTGAATATTTGAGTACTGCTATGTATGCAGTGCTTGCTACATCATATGAGGTATTTGAGATGACATGAAAATAAGAACACCGGAGGAAGAGAAACAAATAACTAGAAACAAAATAAACCAATCAAGCCCAGATGACTAAAAATAGGTTCGTAGTTCGTCGGACTAATAACATCGGAAATTGAGCATTCTAGAGGAAGTACGAATTTGTCTATGCTTGTCAACCACCTCTGAAGCTCAATGGTTGCGACCTTTTGCTCTTCCGATTCCTGGACAAAGCTCAGAGGTTCTAATGGCTGCGTTATGGAATTTCTCCTCTGGGGATACATTTTGGCGCATACTGAAGAACATCGAGAATGCGATGAATTTGGAGCCCCCGCAACAACGTCATTTTCCACACACCAGGATTGTTTTGCGAATTTGAAAACGATCTATCAATCAAGGACACGCTGTCGCATTTCGCACACTAAGCTGAATTGCTTTGTTTCAAGTTATAACGATCAGCAATCAGGAAAAGTGGCTGCGTCGGAAAAGTGCCCGCGTTGGAACAGGCCCAGACAGTGGAATGGGCGACCGCTGGACTTGTTGAGCGGAATCCGTTGGTGCGTGCGAACTTTCGTTGCCGATGATGCCGCAATAGTGGTACATTTACTGAAATTTGATTGTGGCGTCCATTTTCGACACCACTGCGGTTACACTCTTCCTTGCACTTTCGACCATACCGCCTAGTCTATTTCACTGCAGCGTAACATGAGTGTGTAGTTTGCGGATGTGCACCGTTTTCAAAATGCTTACTGTGTTCGCATCGCCGTGATTGACAGTGCCTCACGCAACTTTAGTCATTGCGACGAGATCATAGCAGATATATTGTCTACTGGCCTTCTTTTGATGACGTATGCCAGTTCTTGCATGCTCCTTTAACTTCTTAAGGTATCTTGACGAACTTCAGTTTGTCCTGAGCGACCACCACCTTTTGACTTATCACACTTTGGCATCATCTTTCGCCCTTTAGCAACTTGGTCACTCGTACTGTTTCGCTGCTTTCTCGTGGTCTTTGGCGTGCATAGAAGGCCGAGCGATGTGTGTGTGTGTTGTGTGTGTGTGCTTTTTTGCAACATAAATGGTGTTAGCACGTTTATGATGATTATTGCTATAGTTTAACTTTCAATTCTGTGCATAGAAACGTGAGCCTTAAGAGGGCTTAGGATGTGTTCTTGTATATCCGCTAAGAAGTCATGAAAGGAAAAAAAAACCAAATTATATGTCATAACGTTGGCTGACCATTATTCGTCATAACTGCAACTGTCCGCATATAGATCAGGATGTGCATGTTGAATAGCTAGAAAGGCGACGGTGTTACCCCACTGAAGTGCTCCTGTAACGCAAGTAGAATTAACCAGCGGCAATTTAAAACATTTTATGTGGAGCTAAGAGCGTGTGCTACGTAACCCTCTTTCATTTGATTTGCTTTAGTAGTCTGGATTATTGGATTCTTTAGAAACTTATTCTAATTTGCCGCTTTGCCTACTGTTCCAATGCTCACCTATATCTCTCATATCCCTTTTTCAACAATCCAAATGCAATAGTCGCTGCTGTACCAAAACGAGCGCACAATTTACATAGAAGAATAAAGACTATAAAAACGATCGCGATAAAACGTGTGACAAAAGAAGGAAGATATAAATTTAAATCAAAATTCGGTCACATGGAATAGAGATCGTCATTTCCTTGTCTGTAGTGCATGTACCTGAAAATAAATAACCATCCGCAACAGTAAAAATCGGTTTTCCTTAAGATATTCTATTGTTCTTCTATTTTATTCACAACATCGACTAGAAACTCTCAGACCTTTGCTGAAACGCTGTTTTTGCGGCAGCCTAATTTATGTTCGAGAGTCGCCCTAAACTTGAGAGTGAGCGAGGTACGAATCAAAGAGGGCTAAGCGGAGGTTGTCAAACAATTCAGTAAGCCCACTTTTTGGTACCTCTTGAACACGCACACACTCTCGGTCTCTTCTAAAGTGATGCGTTTGTTCTTTTGCACTTTTGTTCCTCTTGCAGAGGGCTTTCGAGAGAAGCAGGCTGTGCAAAACTCGATGCTTTCACTGGCGGGCATACTACTCACCTAGTTCTCAAATATTTGTTTATTCGACATTGAAGAGCGGTGAGCAAACATCAGAATTCACAAATTTTAGCCTATATATTGTTTTGCCCGCATAAGAGTCCTAACAAATCTTCAAGCGCGCTTTCAGATGAAGCAATGAGCCATTTTTATTTTTTTCGACAGCCTGTGACCTTTAGAAAGGAAGTTTTTTTAAAGCTCCACAAGGAGGTAAACAAAGCGCACTCAGTCTTCCATTCGAGTGCACATTCAGATCGTCTTGTCTTGAGCATCAAGCACACAACATTCTGGGAACATTCACTCGCGATGAATTAATAAAAAAAAAAAAAAAAACAGGTCATCCGGGATTAGTAACAGAGGACATGGTAACGACTGTAAAATGCAAGGGAACAGAAAGTCTGTGTGCTGTTTTTGGTGATTCATAAAGCAACAGGCAGAAACGACTGCGCAAGTACAGCGCAAAATTTTATCACTCGAATTAAAGGCAGCGGCTGTATGCCCAAATTCACAAAAAAAGCTCTTGCGCTTGAATCGTTCGCAAGGTAACATGACAACCAATCATGATGTTGGACACATTAGTGAATGCGGCCAGCCAATGACAAAGGGCACTTAGGAACGTAAAGTATTGTGAATTCAGCCTCTTGGTCCCGTATTCATTGAAAGTTCATAAGCTAGAATTGTTCGTGGGAGGTGATTCCACCCAATCCTTTAACCATACCATTAACGAAATCGACTAGTTATAGTGGTAAAGAACACTTATGATCAAAAACAAACTTTGGTAAATTGGACTCTGGGGGTGTATTTATTACGACATTCTTCCGCTAGAACAGTATGTAAGAGCAAATTCTGACCAATCCTGATGCTGAACATAAGATTTGCGAAGGCGACCAATTAATGGCAAAAAAAATAAAATAAAATAAAATAAATAAAGTACAAAAAAGCACGTACGAGCCAAATTCATGTGAATTCGGCCCCTGAAGTGTGCAGTTCCAAACATCCTACCCAATGGCAAAGGACCCTCCGTGTCGCCGGGCGCATAGTAACTGGTCTTTATTCTTACTCTTAACGCAGATTGTACAATAGCTCCAGCGTCAGTGAGTTACCACGCTGCGGGCCCGATGCGATAGCACTTGCAGCTGTAAAACAGACTTAAGCGAGGGAAGCAGATAATTCTTTAGACAAGAAACTAAATACTGTGGATTTGACTTGCAACGAAATAATAATACCGCACGTGCCGCGATTTCGTAACAAGGTGGGCCATTGGGCTGGTTGGCTGACAATCATTTCGCGTGTAGCGAAACAGAGACGTCAGCCCACCGAGGGAGGACAAAGGAGTGGCACTGACTCACACACTTGAGATTTTAATTAATGAAAAAAGGCTAAATACAAAATACCAACCTAAGCAACCATGCATTGAATGCGAGGCATCCTTCAGCAATTGTATTTTCGCCAGCGCCAAGAAGATGAAGACGACGGAGACCTCGTAACCGCGAAACTCTTGAAAGACTCAAAAGTTTTCAGTCACTCACTCACTCACACTCGGAACAAGAAACACATGACACTGACACGCAATTATCAGAGTTTGTCTGGATGTGGAATGCTTCCGAAATGATGCAATTTTTTTTTATTTTTCGATACTCTTTAGCTACAAGCGATGACACCATTGTATTTTAAAAATGCGCCAGGTTAATAAATGCCGCCTAACCTAAAAAGGCTGTAACAATCAGAACAACGGATGAAGCACTACGTCCCTTGTTCTTCGCTCTTATTATAACATAATACGCAATTCCTTTCTTATAAAGCGAAATGCCTGTGAAACGGGTCCGCTTTACGTTTCTAAATATGTGGGAAGATGCTTAGTTGTTTCTTGGAAGTAGTCAATAAGGTAATCGCCGTGTGTGATCAAAATACAACACAGGTAATTCCTCGTGGGAATTTGATTGTTGGTATGTATGTATATATATATATATATATATATATATATATATATATATATATATATATATATATATATATATATATATATACAGTCAGATCTTCAGAAGCCAGCAAACGCCACGGACATCATCGCGGAAATTACTTGTATTTGTTATTAGAATGTAAAAAAAAGATAAACTAATGGAAATGAAAGTGGGTGAAAAAACTGGCCACAGGTGGGATACGAACCCACATCTTCGCATTGGGCGTACTATGCTCTTAGCAACTGTGTTACCGCGGCACCGTTTTCCCATCCACTATCTGCGTGTTTACCTACTAGAAACAACCGTGGGAGTATTATCCAGTGGTGACGCTGGATAACTTGATTGCTTATCACATTAACGTCGACAGTAATGGTAAGATGCGTACACCCGTAATTCATTCATTCATTCATTCATTCATTTATTGAAGCTACCCTTAAAGGACCTCTTATTGAGGGCATTGCATAGGTGTGCAAATACAAATAAGGAGTAGATCTATGATTCAAGAATAACGATAATTCACAAGTTAACAGTGACGGTATCGATAACAAATGCATATAGAGAGGGCACACACACAGAGACACATAAACATATCAACACAGGCCATGGATGATCAAACGAGTTTCATTAATGCACATAGTTATAAAATTACGAACGTTCAGTAAAGCATAAACTACAGTAAAGCGATTAAAAATGCAAGTGAACATGAAGAAAAGTGACGTGCCGGCAGGCAGCATGTTATCAGTTTTTAATAAAAAGAAAAAAAACCAACCTCACAATTTCATTTGACATTCGATGTCAATCATTCTTCCTCTTTTTCAATTGTCCTAAATTCAATTAGGTTGCAGTACTCGCCACGCACACCTAAGGCATTGCTTTGGATGGACGTTGAGCAAGCTCGTGACACCTCCTCAATGCTTCACATCACTTTGGCGTGACGTCAGGTCGCTGTAAAGCAGCTCACGTTCGACGGAGAACCAAAACCACGACGAGGAAAATCTCTTTCAAACCATTTTCTTATTGTCGCTTTCTCGCGAGCACTTCCTTCTTCCTGCCCCGCGTCTCAAACCCCAGCTGTGGCGTGCTGCGTGCCGTGTAAGAAAATTTGCCACTGAACTGTCAACGAATGCACTTGTGCTCGCTGCGATATCACGCTGCGGGTCCCGGCATTGAAAGGCGCGTGGCATGGCGCACGCGTGCTCTGAATCGTGCTCTGAATCGTAATCGAACGTGTGCAGCATCCCGTGCCATTTCGCGTGAGCGGTGAGGTGTGCGTCAAAACGAGAAATCCTGCAATGTAAACAAGGTTCTTTCGAAAGTGCAGTCTTCGGAGTCATTCCCGCGCGTCCTTGCGCCTTGTGACAACTGATTATCCATTAAAAGCTGAGGATCACATGGAGGCTTCGAGTGCGAGCGAAAATTGCCAAAGTTGGAGCGGTAAACACAACGCACAACAGCCTGACAATGATGATGATAACAATGATGGTGACATCGACAAGGTGACAATGGCAGCTAACTTCCCCCGCCCCTTATATATACCATGATTCCGTACTATCCTGCATACTACAGCCACCTATGTAAAACGATGACTGCGCTATGACAACGAAGACATCACGACTGCTCACTTCACTTCACTTAACTTCACTTTATTACCTTAAAGGCCCCCGGGGTTGGGGGTGTTACATAAGGGTGGGTTACATGTATAAATCATAATAAACAAAGAAAACACGTAATGAACGTAAATTATTCGCTGTTAAATACAGTAGTTATACAATTCAGAAATTTAGATGTACAGGTAATTGCGGCGATGTCGTGTGAAAGGCCGTTCCAGTCCGGGGCTGAGCGTGGAAAGAATGAAGACGCGAATGTAGCAGTGCGCGTACGAGGCCGTGCAACTTGAAGGGGATGACCAATGCGGGGGAAATACGTGCCGGCGGATTGATGTAGGCGGATGACGAAGTGAGCTGTAATAAAGTTTACGAAACAAGCACATACTAGTAAAACGACGTCTGCAAGCTAGAGATGTTAAACCTGCCTCTGCTTTTAATGATGATATACTAACGTTATATGAATAGCACGAATATATGAATCTTGTGGCTCGACTTTGTACTGATTCTAGGGAAATTGTTAGATAATTTTGGTTAGGGCTCCATATAGCCGAGGCGTATTCTAATTTAGGACGGACAAGTGATTTGTAGGCAAGTAGTTTTACGTTTTGTGGGGCATGTCGTAGATGACGTTTTAAGAATCCAAGGGTTCTGTTAGGGGATGATATGATTTTTGTGACATGTGCGTTCCAGGTTAGATCATTGGACAATGTGACGCCGAGGTATTTATAAGTGTGAGTTAATTCTACCGTGGCGTGCGAGATATTGTATGAGAAGAGGAGAGGATTACGTTTTCGGTTAAAAGACACGAGTTTACATTTATTTGGGTTTAGTTCCATGAGCCATTGGTTACACCAGTCCTGTACGCTGTTTAAGTCATTCTGGAGGGCGAGCTCATCAGAGGTGTTATTGATTGTGCAATAGATGACACAGTCGTCGGCAAAAATACGGATGTTACAAGAGACATGCGAAAGTCGACGGGTAGGAATTGAATGACTTGTGCAACGTGAACTTTATTTATTTGTTTTATTTACACATACTGCAGCCTCGGTGAGGCTATTCCAGGAGTGGGCCGTGAGGGAGTGAAGAGAAAAAATAAAGCGAGAAAATAAAATACAGGCACAAAAATATGAATATCATGTATATGCAATGGTTTTCAAACATCCTTGCAAAAGTAAAGAGCGGATGCTTCCAGGTAGTGAATTCCAAAGTTTAATGGCCAGTGGGAAGAAGCTGTGCTTGAACGTCTCCGTTCGGCAAAACAAAGGGATGAGGTTGAGATTATGAGAACTCCTAGTGACAGAAGGTGGACTAAAGTTCAAATAATTATTTAGTGTAACAAGGCGCTCAGAATGAACCAGCGTGTGTAAAGATTTCATGCATTCTAAGCGGGAACGAGATGAAAGAACTTTGAGACCTGTAGCTGTATAATTGGAAGGAGGGGAAGAATCTCGGCTGTAGTTGCGAAAAATGAAGCGCACTGATTTCTTTTGGACTGATTCTAACTTTTTAATATCGGATTTCTTGTGAGGATTCCATATGATGCAACTATAATCAAGAATGGGGCGGATAAGTGTTTTATGCGTCAGCACTCTGGTATCCTTTGGAGCCTTACGCAATGAACGATGGAGGTAACCGAGACGTCTAAAACCTTTGTTACATAGGATATCAATGTTTTTCGACCATGACATGTCAGGAGAGAAACGAAGACCAAGATATTTAAATTCGGTTACTCTTTTTAAGTTCTGACCATGGAAAGTGTACGTGAAAAGTGATGGTGATGGGCGTCTGGAAAAGGACATGGAAACAGTTTTCGAGAAATTAATGTTCATTTGCCAATCTTTGCACCACCTACAAAATTTTGCAAAGGAGTCATTAAGTAAATCATGATCCATTGGTTTGTTAATATTATGATAGAGGACGCAATCATCAGCGTAAAGACGAATATTAACGCACACGCAAAGCAGCAAGTCACTAATATATAATAAGAAAAGAAGCGGGGCTAAAACGGAACCTTGTGGGACGCCGGATGAAACACTGACAGGACAGAAAATAGAGCCGTTAAAGTGCACTGACTGAGAACGCTGGGTTAGGAAGCTATGCATCCAACCAACCAGAGAAGGGTTATTTAGAATGGAGTTCAGCTAGTAGAGGGGTTTTGGGTGTGGGACGGTGTCGAAAGCTTTGGATAAGTAAACAAAGGTGCCGTCAATCTGTTCGCCTAAATCTAATGACTGACAAATATCGTGCGTGAATTCGATTAGTTGGGTAGTAGTGCTATATCCGCGACGGAAACCGTGTTGGTAATTGGATAGGATATTGTGGCTTTCAAGAAATTCCATGATGTGTTTAAGCATTATATGTTCGAGTAACTTGTATGAATGGGCAGTTAAGAAAATGGGTCTATAGTTTTGCAGAAGTTGAGCGTTACCGGATTTGTATATCGGAACTACCTAAGCATAGGATTGGGGAACAGTGGCGGTAGATAATGATTTAAGGAAGATAACGGAGAGGTATGTGCTTGTCCAAAGTGATTAGCGAACGAGGAAGGAATTGGGTATGCATGTCATCTGGGCCGCAGCTCTTTTTAGCGTCTGAATGAAGGATCGTGTTCAGAACATCTGAAATAGAGACGACGATGTCGTCAATAGGAGGGTATAAGTCACAGCTAAAAGGTGGAAATGAAGAGTTATCCTGTATGAACACGGAATGAAAATAGGTGTGAATGAAACAGGAATTCAAAGGGAAATAAACTACCTTTATCTGCGTATTTTCAAGACAATATATTACGGGACGCAGCCATGGTTAATGCACGCTTTCGATGCTCCACGTAGAAGGAGCTGTCACTCTAACCACACTATAACACAAACTAAGCCAACCTCATTGTTCCTTGCACAACTATAACCGCCGCAATATTCGGGACATCTTCCCCGCCATACTCGGTGTAGCTTCCCCGCCCTCCTTCCCAATAACCTCCACATCTTCTTTTGCCGCAGGGCGCGTGTCAGTTTTTAGCTTTCATTTCACCACAATAACCAGAAGAAGCCCCTCGTGGTGTTTTACCTCGTGGTGTGATCTAAGCGCTGAGAATGAAGATTGCCTTCTTTTCAGTGTATCATTTACGTACAAAGAAAATATAATAATTGGAAGAACTGGAAGCGCAGAATCCTGTCCGTGCAGCACCACAGACTTGAACTACAAAGGCAAATAATGATATCACTTGCGAGTGGGCCCTTAATCAATACATTGACATCGTATGCACAAAGTCGGTCGAGTCACAGTTACTAGTCTAGACGTGCAATCTTCTGGCTGGTTACGACGATAAATGGCGTACGTCTTGTATATATAGGAAGCGCTAAATATCTTGGCTGTTCATGGAAAAAGCTAACTTGGCAAGAATAATAATAGCACGAACCTTCCGCCTGTATATGAGCTCACAGTTGACTCCCCATTTGGTTCACAAGTATGAACATTAAAAAGCAGATGTTTACGAATGCAGTTAGTGTAGAAAGCTTTCGCGACCGTTTAAGCAACTGTACTGAATGTAAAATAGAAAAATATAAAACTTCGACGCGAACGGGCTAGTATACTCTCCGAAGAGAAAACAGAAGCCACAAAACACAAGAAAAAGCGCGAGTCTCCCCCTCCTTCCTCATGCGCCTCCCCGAAACTCGGTTACGCGAGAGCACACGCCCTTCCCCTCAGCACCTTCCCTCACCGCAAGTCCCACCGTCAACCATCGACCACCGCCGAGGACCATCCGCCACCAACCACGAGAATGGGCGATGAGACAAACAACATATTCGCTTTTTAAATACAGGAAGCTCCTTTTATTTACCGCAGCGCCTTTGCTGCGTGCAACGGGGACACATGTTTAGATAGAGGAGCAATAGTCAATTTAATAGCGTGTTCTGTTTGGTAAGCTATTGTACCGAGTGCCATTACAGCATAACAGGGCATCCCTAATTTCTTCAATGGCTCTCGAAATTTCCCCATCCGAAGCACGTGCTACACCAAATCGCACGCTCCATTGAAATAGGAAAGTTTGCTGTTGGATTAGTTGGTACATTATGCTAAGAACAAGAATTGTGCGGAAATCATGTACGTTGATTGTCAATGTAAGTGAAGAGCCCTAACGAACAAGTGAGCAAACAAACGAACGAACGAAGGAACGAAAGGTGACGAACGACCCCTCCCCCCCTCCCCCCTTCCGCAGCAGCTCAAGCGCGAGTCTCCCCCTATCTCCCTCTCTCCCGCCTCTTTCGGCAACTCAGTTACGTGAGAGCGCGCACTGTTCCACGGGGTACCAGTGTATTGCAAGTCCAACGACCGACCACGAAGCGCCGATCACAGACTACTGCCCACAGCCTATTACTAAAGCGGGCGAAAGAGGCGAAGAAACCCATTCGCTTTAAAACAGCGCAACAAACGGTAGAAGGGAGAGAGACTAACAACGCAACGATGGGAAATGCGCATAGAAACAGTGCATTTGTCCACATGGTCTCACAAGGAACGAAGCTGCCAGCAGCTTATCACATGATTCCATCTATCGCCGGTGACGTAAGTATGCTAACTTTACTCGCGCAAGACGGCACAGCAAATTTAACAGAAATTATTGGGCCAGTGGTCAAGACCAGTCATGCAAAAGAACGTTTTGACAGCAC
The DNA here is from genome assembly GCF_023375885.2 of Dermacentor andersoni. NCBI lineage: Eukaryota > Metazoa > Arthropoda > Arachnida > Ixodida > Ixodidae > Dermacentor > Dermacentor andersoni. The sequence continues at coordinate 64,869,947 of NC_092817.1, read as the reverse complement.
TGAAAAAGATTGGCTTGAATACAGCGGCATTGTTAGTCTTTAATAACGAATGTAAAAAGAGTTCTTTTTTCATGAGCGTCTTCCTCATTGCAATTTTTCAATTCAATTTTATTCCGTTTTTTACATAAAAGATGGAGGAGGCCCGAATAAAAAGTTAATATTTGTTCACCGGACGGGCATTCGCCCCCCCCCCCCCTTCCTGTGTATGCGTATATGTGTATGTTACGTCACATTCTTATTGTCCGCATTGTTTGCTTGATACATTTTCTGTAATGTTGTTCTGACTATTACGTGGTAACGCTATTCTGCGAGGTTTAACTGTCCTTCTAATCGTTCTGTTACAAAACTACGTAGGCAAGTGTACAAAACTATATGTGTGACTTCGCCGCCTGCTGAAGAGGAGTAGCTGGTGCCGTATTAGTGCGCGATCTACTGCGCACTCTTTGATTTGTGTCAATGAAAAATACATAATCGGGTGAGGAATTCTTTCCCAAGAACAAAACTTGCATGAAAGTGTAGGAAAACTTTAAAAAATGCGCGAATGTTTTCGCCGAAATTTGCAACTGAAGTTTAGCAGGCGCGCTAAATACAATTCTACAATTCTTACAATTCCTACAATTCCCCCTTTTCGCGCTTGGTCTCTTTGACAATTTTCGACAGGCAGAATTTCTCGCCTTAATTTTTTGTGGCATCTAAGCTCCAGTCGTGGGCGGAACCAACAACTTGATTTCGGAGCCTTCGGCTCCCCCCAATCATTTTCTTCAGGACACATCAATAAAGTTCTTGTCAATTGTCAAATCTAAGGTTGCTCTTAAGTTACAAGGTACGGTGGCGTACCGCTACGGGCTGGTCGAGTATTGCATGCTTTTAAGGAAGCCATGCGCAAGGATTGCGTAACACGTTGTTACAATTTTCATCCCCTTCTACCATCAGTGTACGTATACCATTGTTCTGATAGCACAGTGCAGGCCTTACAATTGAGACCATCATTCGACCGACTAATCGAAGAGGGAACACAATAATGTTTCATTACTCTGTTCATAACGTTTCTGCTGCTTTTGAAACGTTATCCTTTGCGCACTTAAGCACAAGGAGCAGTGAACTTCAGCTCAATTTGCCAGTAATATAAGTGCCAAGAAAAAGCATGCACAATATCCAGCCTGTTTGTAGGGAAGGTTTAATGGGGTATAACTTGAGAGGTTGAATTCAGCACGCCTCCAGCTACTCATAGTTCAATGACGAAGCGTCACTAACGAAGGCGAGTCACTACAGAAAATCGTCACTAGTAGTTCGAGCGGATGTCCTTGCTTATAAAGATGTAGTTCTCTGCACTGAAAGCTATTCTTTAAAGGCCACTAACAGGTTATGGAAGTTTCTACAGAAATTATAACAGCGAAAGAAGATATTTGCAAAACAGGAGTTGCAGAGAGGTTGAGAAGTATATTACGCTACTTGTATTTTTCTGTTGTTTTTATTCCCAACAGTAAAAGCAACAACGTTTTTCAGAATTCGATTTTATAACGGAGCAGTATAATCAGGTAGGTTATGTTACATTACTTCAAATTGCCCTGCTTACACATAAAGCACTATCTCTTGTTTGATAAAGAGGTGTCTTGCACATATACCCTAGTATTAAACTTTCAGAGCGATGAGAGAAAATATTAAAAGAAAGAAAACATTAACCGGGTCGCCGGTTACACCAGAAGGCACGGGCTAAGCGTCATCACGCTTGTTATATCGTACAATGTCCGTTGAAAAATAAAGCACTCCCTATAGGCCCTCGAGCAAAAAATAGTGACGGCAGGCCATATTTCACTGCAATGTTTTCAGCAGCCGATACTTTTGAGAAGAGCGCGCGTTGAAACCACTCGTCTGAGGTTTCTTCCAACACAATTTCGCCGCTCTCTGATATTGATTACACCGCCTCGCTGCCGGCTGATGGCTCCTCAGAGGACAAGTGATTTATATCGGAATGATCTCGGTTTCAGCCGCAATCGTAACGTTTCATATCAGCTTTTTGACGTGAAACGTCTATAAAATCAGTCATGAGGGGTCGCTTGCCAAAACGTATGTAAAGAAAACATAGCATTACCGCTTATACCTCTGCAACCCCGCTACCCACGAGCTTTACTTTGGTATCGTTGTGTACAGGAAAGAAGCCATTACTTGATCATGAATGTGTCGTGTCCACGGATGGCGCAATCGTCTCACCACGCAACACACGCTTGGAGCTATATCTATATTTTTGATCAGTGTTCAAAGAGCTACGGCTCGGCAGTACGTTAGTCTATCCGTACGGGACCAGTCGCGTTCGTGAGAACTCGGCCAGTCATAGTAGGTGTAATGCACCAAGCCCAAAGCTGCAGGTGACTACTATTTTGGAGAGTAGTGGTGTTTTCACAATCTTGTTGCACACCCTGAAACGTTTATTAATTCCACTGTAATATTTCACAGGGTATGATTTGTGCTTTTAAGGTATGCTGGGGCCATTCTGGGAGCAATGAACGGTGAAAATCGACAAAAGATGGAGCTTTCTAATGCAAAAGGGTTACTTCAATGGCTAGATTTTCCTTTTTACAGACCCGCTTAGCCTTCTGATCGCAAGATTATCATTTTAGAAGCGTTCATTATCTACTGTTTTGGAGGGACTCTTACGATTCAAGTATATGACAAATACAGCCGCAAGTAGCAGTAAAATATTTGGGGTTCCTTTTCAAACCTATTCCGTAGCAGTAGTGGTTGAAGCATTCAGCATAATGGTGGTCTTTCCTTTGTTTACATCCTGCATTGTAACCATGTTGCATGCTTTGCTCGGTAATTTTTTTTGTGAGAAGTTCTCGACCTATCATCACGTGCAGCCATGTTCTAGTTCCCTAATTTGGATACTTTATGTAAAGACAGAGCATGAACGTAGGAACGCTTGTCCATTTTTATAAATTCACTAGTCAAAATCAACACAGAGCACAGAGCAGCCAGGTGCCCTCCCTTTGCCGGCACTGCAAGCGTTAAATGGCGAATTCGACAACTCGACTGAGAGAAACCACTTCCCGATTCAATTATGGGAATGTGCGCTTGGTTCATTTAGGCTAAGGCTCTCAGCGTCCATCAGTAATTAAGACGCAGTCTCAATTTAGAGTGTCTGAGCGAAGTAATAAACGCCATGTCTCATGGTACAAACCAGCATACTCTACCTCTCTATCTGGCCGCACACGGAATTAGGGCTCTGAATCGACCAGATGAATTAGTATTGGAACACTTGTCCCTTTTTATTTTCATAAGGTTTACTAGTCACAATCAACACAGAGCCCAGAGCTGCCAAGTGCCCTCCCTATGCCGGCAATGATGGCAAATTCGACAACTCGAATGAGAGAAACCATTTCCTGTTCCCGGTATGGGAATGTGCGCTTGGTTCATTTAGGCTAAAGCTCTCTGCGTCCATCAACAATGAAGACGTAGTCTCAATTTGAAGTGTCTGAGTGAACTATGAAGTGCTAGGTCTCATGGTACAAACCAGAATACTCTACCTGTCTCTCTGGCAGCACACGGAATTAGGGCTCTGAATCTACCAGATGAAATAGTATTGCAGCAGCTATGAGCAAACGCTCGTGACAGCCTCAGCAAAGCCCCATTGTTTAGGGAGTTCGATTTATTATAAGCCGGACTTTTCCTGAACGCAGATTCCCCCATATCGATGGGTACAAACTGTTGTGAGGTCAGGGTCCCCACGTCCAACGAAGGTTCTATGAATGATGACGTGCCAGGTGCCGGGAGAAGCAAGCGTTCCGAGCGACGCTGACGAGAATGAAAAAAGGATTATATTTAATAAAGGTACATGATCAAGTTTTACAACACGGCTTCAACTATCGGAGCAGACTACATGCTAGCGTCTTTGCACGTCCGAGCGTCTGTGCGGGTCCGCGTGTCTGTCCATATCAGAGTGTATTTCCTCTTTCTCAGCTGTCCGAATCCGCTTTTATGCCATTTTCTTCTCTCTTTTCCTAGTTGAGAAAATTCATTGGCCAATCACAAACGTGGAATCGTTGACCACCTCTATCACCCCTCACTGGTCTTCTATGTGCTGCTCGTGGTGGTCCTGTCTTCCACAAGCTGCTGATTGCGCTCGAACGTGCACACCTGTCTCCGACGTAGCACACTGCGATGCAACTCCGTGTCAAACCGTGAACCCATCATTGACTTCCCCGGGAGTACCTGCCGATGACCATGTCATCAATTAGATGCCTCTTAGTGACGGTCAGGAGGGCGTCGTTGCTGTTTTCAAGCGAAGTGAATGATGAGGCGTGAACCAGATGGTGCATCGGTAGGTCGAGTTGTTCGGTGTATATAGCTCGGCCGGCTTGATACCTGCATTGCTCAAAGTCATGGGACCACAGCTTCCGAAAATGAAGATCTTCTGGCCAAAGGCGCCTTGATAGGTGGGCTTTGGCTGGACTACCTGATGACAAACTCAAGATGACAAACGCAAGATGACAAACTCCAAGGAGTAACCATTGTGAGCCAGACACAATGCCGCAAGCGTCACATGCAAGCCACTGTACAAGCCATTGTACAGTCTGTCATCGCCAGACTGTACAAGTTAAAAAAAATATGACAAACCCCTATCTAAAGGAAAACCCTGAACCAGAAGGTCCTCGTTGACTGGACAAGTGCCGAGAAACTTCCAATTATGTGTCCTCGCAAATAGGCACAAACGGAGTTTATGAAGTTAAGTAATCACGAACTAGAGCTTCCAAAGATGAGGAAGGCGAGGAGAAAACTGGTCTTGATTAAATCATGCCCGAAAAACTTAGCCCAAGATATGATCATTACATAATGATATTACATTAATGACATTACATGATATGATCATTACATAATGCCAAATTGTGAAATCAACAGAAGGGAAAACTATTTACACCCTTATCACGTTCAGAACTTGGCTCCAAAGGCCCGACTTATTCCGCCTTTCTTCTAGCGCACTACTAAATTGTGCTACTGTTAAGTTACGCTCCATCCAAGCAGGTGGCCGTCTCTATATGACATGCATTTTACATAATATGACGCCGTATGGTTAGAATAAGTCACCAAATCTGACCAATAATAAAAAGATTTCGCCCAAAAAATTGTGCGAACTATCCACAACAAGTGGCAATCAAACTTACACTGACACATTTTATCTTTTGCCTACATCTCCATGTAACTAAAGACAATGAAGACACTGACGCTTTCCTTTCTCGAGCATTCAGCTCTCACGTTTTTATGGAAGTAATCAAACTAACTGAAAGAAAAATCTGTCATACCACGAGCAGAAGAGACCAACGATATCCTCTAACCAAAGTTCCTAAACCCTAACGTTAAAAAAATAATGTCGTTGAAAAAAACTAATGAACGCAATCTACAAAACGTGCCTCGAGAATCGCTCGAGCCAAATCAAACAAGACTCGTTATGAACTACCGCTAAAGTATAACTTATCAACTTGCGCGTGACCTTTCAAACTGTATGCAACACTCGCCCTATATGCCTTACAATTCAACAGGTGTCCTCACGTAAACTTTCCACTTCAAACAGGATCTAACTGAATCGAAAATGCTAGCAACCTAACAAAATATTGTGGTATTCCTTACTCTTCGCACAAGTTCAATGCGCAACTAATCTCCTACAAGATGAACACAAAGGAGCAACACTATTTGCAACGCGTCTTCCTGATTTCCTTTTCTGGCCTCAGCCGAATCCTTTCACACGAGCTCGAGAGGGTCACGCATTCCGGGGTTCTTGCAAAGTGCGGTTGCGAAGGAAACAAAAGCTGCTAATTTGCTTGACTCACCTAGTAGCTGCGACTTTAGAACAGCCTCCGCGTACTAGGAGAGGGGTACATTCCCAGATCCGCGCGCGCATTGTTCCCTTACGTGCCCGGTAGTTGACTTTCTTTGGCCCCGCGAGTGACCAGCTCTTGGAGCGGCCTCCAGAACCTTTCCTTTTGTCCTGCTTAGAATGAGACGTCCTCAATGCGGTTAGGCGTCGGTTGCTACGCTTGAATCTTCGCGAAACTCTCCTTTTCGATCGTGACGTGGGTCACGTCGATCCCCGATCTGTGCAAACGCCTAAGCTTGAAATATACCGTCCTTCGCTTTTTCACAGTCTTCGGCTGGATCCGTACCTTCGCGCCTTTGCCTCTGTCACCTCGGCGCTTCGCACGTTTGATTCTAGACGCCTCGACCACGTCCGCCTTCCTCCTCTTGGGCCTATGCCTTTTATTCACCTTTTGTTCTGACCAGTCCGAACAGCCATAGGTCACCTTTTCCGGCAGGCCGGCCGAACTTGCCGCCTCCGTACACACTAGGCCTAACAGGCCCTCCGTTTCTTGTGCGGGAAAATCGCCGCTCTCTACCACCTTCTCCTCCCTTCCGGCTACTAACACGTTTGACTCGTCACTGAGCGCAGCTGCCTCGGGAATCATTCCATTGTCCTCTTATCGCTGCTCAATTGGGGACACGACTATCAGTCTCCGAGTCTCCTCCCGTGTTTTCGCCCTAAATGCTCCCATATTGTCGAAGGGTTCTCCTCGCTCCGTCAACGTTTGCTCTGACCCATTCGAAGAGCCATAGCTGACTTGCTCGGGCAGATTGGCAGAAATTGCCGCCTCCGTACACACCTGGCCCTTCTCTGTAAGCTGTCTCATATAGGGCTTCAACAGGTGCAGGTTGTTATCGGACTTATCAATTGTGGCAAATATCACCCGCTTCTCACAGCTACTCGCCATGTGTCCTTTCTATCCGCTGTTCTAACAGACAACTCTCTTCAGCGCCTCCAACACGCCTGCAGTGTCTGCGGGCGCCTTCGTTTCTTGTGCTACTTTAGGTGCGTCAACCTCTCTCTCCTAAAGCGTGCCGGGGGAATTTGAAATCTCCCATTTATAATTCCTACGGAACAACGGGTTACCCTTTTGCTTCCCGGCACCATATCGCGCTTTGTCACTTCTCCCTGGTTGTCGCAGCGTACTGCGGAAACTTCGGCGCCTGCAGCAATCCTCGGCGAATTCTGCCACTGTCTCTTTTTGGCCTTCAAAGTCAGCGTGAAATCCTATCCCGAAGTGTCTGAACAAAGCGCTCTTAGCCCAATCGTAGTTTCGCGCTTTCTCCTCGGCCAAGCAGTTCATGAAACACTTTGCGATACTTAAGGGGACTAGCACTGGTAATCTCTCGGTCGGCAAGTCCCGGCTGACACCCTCTTTCTTACACACATTTTCAAAACCGGCGAGAAAATAAAACTACCATCATCATCATCATCAGCCTGGTTATGCCCACTGCAGGGCAAAGGCCTCTCCCATACTTCTCCAACTACCCCGGTCATGTACTAATTGTGGCCATGTTGTCCCTGCAAACTTCTTAATCTCATCCGCCCACCTAACTTTCTGCCGCCCTCTGCTACGCTTTCCTTCGCTTGGAATCCATTCCGTAACTCTTAATGACCATCGGTTATCTTCCCTCCTCATTACGTGTCCTGCCCATGCCCATTTCTTTTTCTTGATTTCAACTAAGATATCATTAACTCGCGTTTGTTCCCTCACCCAATCTGCTCTTTTCTTATCCCTTAACGTTATACCAATCATTTTTCTTTCCATAGCTCGTTGCGTCGTCCTCAACTTAAGTAGAACCCTTTTCGTAAGCCTCCAGGTTTCCGCCCCGTACGTGAGTACTGGTAAGACACAGCTATTATAAACTTTTCTCTTGGGGGATAATGGCAACCTGCTGTTCATGATCTGAGAATGCCTGCCAAACGCATCCCAGCCCATTCTTATTCTTCTGATTATTTCAGTCTCATGATCCGGATCCGCTGTCACTACCTGTCCTAAGTATATGTATTCCCTTACCACTTCCAGTGCCTCACTACCTATCGTAAACTGCTGTTCCCTTCCGAGACTGTTAAACATTACTTTAGTTTTCTGCAGATTAATTTTTTAGACCCACCCTTCGGCTTTGCCTCTCCAGGTCAGTGAGCATGCATTGCAGTTGGTCCCCTGAGTTACTAAGCAAGGCAATATCATCAGCGAATCGCAAGTTACTAAGGTATTCTCCATTAACTCTTATCCCCAATTCTTCCCAATCCAGGTCTCTGAATACCTCCTGCAAACACGCTGTGAATAGCATCGGAGAGATCGTATCTGCCTGCCTGACGCCTTTCTTTATTGGGATTTTGTTGCTTTCTTTATGGAGGACTACGGTGGCTGTGGAGCCGCTATAGATATCTTTCAGTATTTTTACATACGGCTCGTCTACACCCTGATTACGCAATGCCTCCATGACTGCTGAGGTTTCGACTGAATCAAACGCTTTCTCGTAATCAATGAAAGCTATATATAAAGGTTGGTTATATTCCGCACATTTTTCTATCACCTGATTGATAGTGTGAATATGGTCTATTGTTGAGTAGCCTTTACGGAATCCTGCCTGGTCCTTTGGTTGACGGAAGTCTAAGGTGTTAATGATTCTATTTGCAATTACCTTAGTAAATACTTTGTAGGCAACGGACAGTAAGCTTTGGCGTCCCCTTTCTTATGGATTAGGATTATGTTAGCGTTTTTCCAAGATTCCGGTACGCTCGAAGTCATGAGGCATTGCGTATACAGGGTGGCCAGTTTCTCTAGAACAATCTGCCCACCATCCTTCAACAAATCTGCTGTTACCTGATCCTCCCCAGCTGCGTTCCCCCTTTGCATAGCTCCCAAGGCTATCTTTACTTCTTCCGGTGTTACCTGTGGGATTTCGAATTCCTCTAGACTATTCTCTCTTCCATTATCGTCGTGGGTGCCACTGGTACTGTATAAATTTCTATAGAACTCCTCAGCCACTTGAACTATCTCATCCATATTAGTAATGATATTGCCGGCTTTGTCTCTTAACGCATACATCTGATTCTTGCCAATTCCTAGTTTCTTCTTGACTGATTTTAGGCTTCCTCCGTTCCTGAGAGCATGTTCAATTCTATCCATATTGTACTTCCTTATGTCAGCTGTCTTACGCTTGTTGATTAACTTCGAAAGTTCTGCCAGTTCTATTCTAGCTGTAGGGTTAGAGGCTTTCATACATTGGCGTTTCTTGATCAGATCTTTCGTCTCCTGCGATAGTTTACTGATATCCTGTCTAACGGAGTTACCACCGACTTCTATTGCACACTCCTTAATGATGCCCACAAGATTGCCGTTCATTGCTTCAACACTAAGGTCCTCTTCCTGAGTTAAAGCCGAATACCTGTTCTGTAGCTTGATCTGGAATTCCTCTATTTTCCCTCTTACCGCTAACTCATTGATCGACTTCTTATGTACCAGTTTCTTCCGTTCCCTCCTCAAGTCTAGGCTAATTCGAGTTCTTACCATCCTATGGTGACTGCAGCGTACCTTGCTCAGCACGTCCACATGTTGTATGCAGCCAGGGTTAGCGCAGAGTATGAGGTCTATTTCATTTCTAGTCTCGCCGTTCGGGCTCCTCCACGTCCACTTTCGGCTATCTCGCTTGCGGAAGAAGGTATTCATTATCCGCATATTATTCTGTTCCGCAAACTCTACTAATAACTCTCCCCTGCTATTCCTAGTGCCTATGCCATATTCCCCCACTGCCTTGTCTCCAGCCTGCTTCTTGCCTACATTGGCATTGAAGTCGCCCATGAGTATACTGTATTTTGTTTTGACTTTACCCAACGCCGATTCCACGGCTTCATAGAAGCTTTCGACTTCCTGGTCATCATGACTGGATGTAGGGGCGTAGACCTGTACAACCTTCATTTTGTACCTCTTATTAAGTTTCACAAGACCTGCCACTCTCTCGTTAATGCTATAGAATTCCTGTATGTTACCAGCTATGTTCTTATTAATCAGGAATCCGACTCCTAGTTCTGGTTTCTCCGCTAAGCCCCGGTATCACTGGACGTGCCCGCTTTTTAGCACTGTATATGCTTCTTTTGGCCTCCTAACTTCACTGAGCCCTATTATATCCCGCTTACTGGCCTCTAATTCCTCCAATAGCACTGCTAGACTCGCCTCACTAGATAAAGTTCTAGCGTTACACGTTGCCAGGTTCATATTCCAATGGCGGCCTGTCCGGACTCTATTAGCTGTATCCTCGTCTAACTCGAAAGTGTGCAGCTGGCGTCGCGCTATCAGCCATCTAAGTATCTGAATTTTGCGCTCAAGCTCTGCTATCCTAAGAGAATGCTGTTGCGCTGCCTACTGCTCGCGCCTCTCGTAGTCCTCTGCTCCTCGTTTGCACTTTTCGCCCTCTTCACGCTCGCGCACCTCGCGCATATCTGATTCACCAGTTGCGACTTTCTGCCTCTTCAAGCTCACGCCCCTCGCACTCCTCTGCTTTTTATTTCTTTCAACAATGGTTTCCCAAGCCTCGTCAGCTTCCTCGACCCACACTTCTGCCTTCATGACGCCGAGAACCCTTGCTTTTCTTTTTGCAGAGACAGCAGCAATGCCCAACTCCTCGCAAATTAGAATTAGGTCCTGCATTTCAAATTTCTACATAGCGAACATGCTTGGCTTCAAAATTCAACCTTACCTAAAACTGAAATTCCTTATTTAAGAAAGGTGAATTTTCAAAGCAGTGGTTGCCAGAAAACACCCATACTCTCCTAGCGTCTGCTTTCTTGCAGTAGAGAGAGTTCTGGCGACATGAAGAGCAAACATTAGGCACTAGCTAACTCGTCTTTATCGCTACCATCACGAGATTGCAGAATTTCTCAGCGTTCCTTCTTCACAAAATTTTCCTGGCCTCACCGGCCTCCTCCTAACTCCTCTTCTTATTCTGTGAAACTCCAATTGTTGACTTTTTTTTTCGCAGGGTCAACCGAAATGTCAGTCTGCTCACAACTTTTGAGGAGTTCTGGGATTTGCAACTTGTTCATGCCCAAAGTGAGCCCTGTGTTCAAGACACTCTGTTCTTGGTCTGCGAGACAAAATCACTAACAACACCGAACATCATTACCGAATTCCTGCGCTAATGAGTCAGGCGAGAAGAGAAGCAAACACGTTGCACCCAGCACATCGATGTAGCCGACGCCAACCGATCCCTTAAGCTGCCAGCCACTGTTGTGAAGTGAGCAGGTCCCAAGTTCGGTGAGGTAAATCTCACCGCTGCTTACCACTGTTGTGAAGTCGGGGGTCCGTGCGGCCAACGAAGGTTCCATGGATGGTACCGTGCCAGGTGCCGGGGGAAAAAGAGGGCTCCGAGCGACGTTGAAGCGAATGAAAAAAGGATTATATTAAAAAAAACTACATCGTTCAGTTTTACAACACGGCTCCAACTATTGGAGCAGACTACGTGCTAGCATCTTTCCATGTCCGAGCGTCCGTGCATGTTCGAGTGTCTCTTCTCTTTCACAGCAATCCGGATCCGCTTTTTATTCCCTTTTCTTCCCTCTTTCCTTCGTTGAGGAAATTCACTGTCAAATCACAAGCACTCACCGCCTCTATCGCCCCTCGCTCGTCTTCTATGTGCTGCTCGTGGTGCTCCAACGTGGCACACCTGTCTCCAACGGGGTACACTGCGAGGCAACTGCGTGGCAAACGGTGAACCTGCCGTTCATTTCCCCGGGAGTCCTTGGCAATTAGCCTGTTGTCGATTAGTGTCCTTTTTGTGACAGTCAGGAGGGTGTCATTGCTGTCTTGAAGCTAAATGAATGATGAGGCGCGAACATCAAGCGTGACAACTGCATGTCGCTGAAGGGCGCCCCCCGCTCTGAAGGACCACCCGGCACAACAAGACGCAGGTAGCAACAATACATACGCATATTTGGCATGCGGGTGCGGTCGGCTACACCAGAGGAGCCCCTCTAATGTGACTCACCGTGTTTGCCTGAAGACGCAAAAGAACGGCATTCGGTTGGACTGGCAGCACTGAAAGGAGGGAGCGTATCTGAGCGTTCACTGCGGCCTGAGTGGCATGCCTACTGCATGCCTGCAGGCGCACTGTGGCCAAAAATAGGCAACAAACAGGAGTACGCTGACCAGCCACGAAGAAAAAAAATAAGAAATACGCTAGCCTTAATAGAAAAATCATGCTTCTTTATTATTTCCTTTTTATTTTTATTTTTTTTTTGCCAGAGAAAGAAAAATGCGTTGTTCCATTCACTCTTGCGTAAAGGGCTAAAGCTTCCCTTAGTTTTCGGTAGATGGTTAAGATAAGTTCATATGTTCAACAGACACTAATGAAAAATAAATTTAAGTTCTCGCCCGCCACCTTTCATTTACAATAAATTTGCAAGACATGATGACGGAAAAGGGAAGTAAGATAATATAAGATCTTCTTCTGGTTCTGCCTGGTTAGGATAGCGCATGCTTACAATTGTTGGTTGTGTCAACTGTTACAGCTACTTTAATGTTTCATTTGCACAACTTATTATGCTTGTTTAGTATAATTAATAACATAAAATGCTTGGCTTAAACATTACTCGAGGCTTTTCTCGAGGCTTCCAGCAGACCCCGATTTCACTGAATTCACGTCGTCGCCCGGTATAGCTTAACACTGGACAACGCGTGTGTAACAAGTTGATACATACGCATATCCATCTGTACTACTGCATCATCGACTTTCTTCTTTGCAAAATAAAAGAAAATAGAAGCGATTTAGCAGCAAATGGAAGATAAATGCCTTAGAATTACGTCGTACCTCTTTGCAGTTCTGCATTCATGATTTAAACCGCGTGCACTACATTGCAAAGTGTTCTTCAGCACTTCACTTATTCGAGGAGCGAAGTAAATCTGATGGCGGGAGGAGACCACCGCCAGTTGCACTATATTACACACATACACACGCGCATACGCATACATGTACACAAATACGCGCTCTTCTAAACTCTCATCCCTCTTTAGCTTTACCACGTAACCTGCTTCCCACAATTCCCACACAGGTTTTCCCGCTTTGACATTCCCAATGCGTGCCTATCAAAACAAGCGGTACAAAAATATCGTCACCGCAACAAATATACGCCGTCAAGCGCATCGTTCTTTTCAGAAACCAATTTGATTCCTTTGAATCTTTCTGTCAATTTAAAGCGAATCGTTTTCTTTGGCTTTTTCACCCGTTTTCTTTCTCGAACATTGTCAGTTGAGGGTGTGGGTTCTCGCGCAGCCGAGCTGTGAAGAGCGTTGGTCACCGATCGTTATTCGCGCCAGATCTTGGTGACGTCTGAAGCTTTATGACGTTTCTGACGTCTTTGTGAAGTCTGAAGGTGCCGTGCTTGGTGGTGTACAGCGGTGTGTCGCGTTTCTCCGCCACCTCTTCTGAAGGTTGGAGGGAGAGAGAGAATAAACATCTTTTTGCGACAAAGCACTGGGGAGGAGTTTTCAGTCGAAGACGCCTTCAGCTCTTCGAGATTCTGCAGACCTCAGCACCAGCTGGTTTTGATCATCGAGGTTCGAGCCAGTCGATGCTCGCTCCCAATATCTTGTTGGAAGAACACAAGGAATTAGTCGAATCTAGTCGAATTTTTTTGCAGCCCCTCTCACAGGAAAGAGGATTCCGGGGCTCCGCAGACGTGGCGTAGCAGGAAGTATGGGGTGAGGCACAAAAGTTTCTAGCTGAAATCTGCTGCCTTACTCTCGTCTATAGCTGCGACGAATTGTACTTTTCTTCAAATGGAAGATTTAGCTCTAAACCAGACAAAGACTATGGGAGAGCGCACACCACGACCGATTTCTGTCAACTGAAGGTTTCTTACCTTTACAGTAGAGCTAATACAATGGAGGTTGCGGTATCTGTTGGAATACAGTGTCAAAAGCGTCAACAGAGTCACTATGATCAAAAACGTCATAACGACAATGTCACATATTTTTACACGGTATATCACATAATATCACCCACCAAGTGCTCGATATATCATCACTGCAAACGGGCACTGGCAACAACAACAAAGAAAATAGCTTTTTGGTCAAACCTAATAGGTGGAAAGACTCATTCCGCTTGTGACGTCAGGCCTCCAACGGAGACCTTCAAGGGGATTCTACGTGCCTGAAGCGCTAGAAGCCTCTGGCGCAGCAACAGTCTCTTTGCCTATCAAATACTGATTTCAAATCAACTTAATTTGAAACTTAATTAAAAGGTCATCTGAAGTGCCACGCAGCCAGAAAATAGAAGGAATAGGTGTTTGGTAATATGCTTGCGTAATTTACGCTACTCCGAGCAACTTACTACATGACCACAAGACAATCTCGTCACGATGACAACCAAAAGAAAACATGATGGACATGATCAAACATGATTGACGAAATGAAATATTCGCAAGTCGCGAAATTTGTATGACATAATAAAGTGTTTAAACACCTTGAAAGAAAGTCCATAAACCTTTGGCTAAATAGCTGCGAACGTAAAGGTCTATAAAGCTGTACATTTGCTCTAGATAAAGCTAGACATAGGGAGTCTGAGAGTGCTGAAATCTACCCAGTTATTTCGTATTCCCCAACGCGCAATGCTATAGTATATATAAAAAGGAAGTTGCGCACATGGCAATGAAGTTAAGGTCGCAGCTTATTTATCTAAACAGTACTTCTATCTATTTTCAGGGAAACTTTTACGATATCTCAATATTTCGATTATTTCTTGATTTGTCAAATCCTTACTTCAAGTTAATACATTACTCTTCTTCGATAAAGCCACTCTCCTTTACCATTCTACCGTTGTGTGTGAGCGCAATTATGTTGAGGAAAACGTAAGCAACGTAAACAAGATAATAGTCTTGACTGCGGGAGAATGCTACTGTCGTGCTAAGTGAGAACGAATTGCTCAAGTTTGCTTGTTTTTTTTTTATAAGCTTAGACTGGGCTATGACGTCCTAAAATGTGTGCGCCCTTCTGGTGATTGAGCTTTAATGAAGTCATCCTCGTCAAGCATTACACAGCTCTCTATCTCATGATTTCATGATTCTCAGTGCCTAACGTGGCGAAAAGACAGGCCGCGCTGCTCAAGCGATTCGTTGCATAACGTCAGCCCGCTGATCAAAGCAGTCTGGCATTGCGCTCCCCCTGACTGGTCACAACACTAACCTACCTGACATACGTCGGCCACCGCATTTCACATAGATGCCTAAAGGTAGGATGCCCCATGAAAAAGCATTCTTTGGATGGTTTTCCGCCGGTGACGCGTCTAGTTGGGGTGCGTTGAGCGCTGCCTTAGCGGCATCAGCAAGAAGAGATGGCAAGATATTTTTCTGTTCCCTGACGGCTCCGCTTTGTCAGCCACCCTATTGTTCGCTCTGTTATGCCGATCACAAGCAGGCACTGATGCAATGCAACCGCCTTGACATCAATGATAGCGAAGCTGCCGCTTCTCTACGCGCCGGAGATAAAAAAAAAGTTCCTCATGACTAACGTTTACCGCATTAGCAAGTAATGATGTAGCGTCGCGCGCATAAATGCGCCTCACAATATGGTTCATTAACTGCATGAAACCACATTCCAGAAAGCTTTGCGGAGATACAATTAACTCTTTCACAATGCTTATTCTGAGGGCGAGGCGCCTTCTAAGAAGCATGATTATCATACTTGGGAAAATGTGATCGGCGGGACAGGTGGGTGAGAGAATAGAATCAGTTCAGCCAATGAGAAGCACCTGAAGTGCAGGTGAGCGCGTGGTCATTGCACACACTGTTACTCAGTGCGCACGCTCGTGTATACTCGTATAAGGAAGAGAACAAGCAATAATGCACTGTAAACATTAATGTGCTAAAAAAAAAACAGGTAGAAGAAGCGAAGCAGACATTTCAATATAGAAATAAAGTACTTATGAAATACTGCGACCGCCGGAACGACCATTGGAGTCTGTAAAGCGAGACTGATACTAAACGCTCAATCCCGCGTGGTGTAGGCAGACGTTGTGCCCCTTCCTGTGACAATTACCAGCCCCCTCTTTCGTTTCTTTTCCGTTCGTTTAAGGGAACATATATTTTGAAGCTATACATTATTATTATTATTATTATTATTATTATTATTATTATTATTATTATTATTATTATTATTATTATTCAAAGGCGTTTATTAAGATGCCCAGGAACGACCTCGAGGGTCTTGGTGCTGCCGCACTCGACAAAACAATGCACAGGAAGAACAATGCGAGCTCACACACACCACACGCGCACACATAAAAAAAATAATTTCGCGAATACAGATTCTAACAGAGCATAAAATGTGTGCACAAAGAGAACACAAAGCAATAGTGGAGAAACAGAAAAACGGATTACGGAATGACTGAATACTCAACAGATATCACAGTTTTTGTTCAGTTATTGAAATTCCTATGCAACTCCTTTCAGGAAAACATTAAAATTAGGCATAAAGATATCCAGGCACTCTGAATGGGCGTTATAGGTCGCCAGCAATCTAGATAGAGGGTCACAACACTCTGAAGTCTGAAAGGACCACTGTTTACTTGTGTCTTTCAGTGGAATGTAAAAGCGCGCATTAGAAAGCAAGTGCGGGCAGCACATTTTTACATGTATTAATCTGTGAAGAAAAAGAACATCGGGTTTGTTGCGTCTATATGTGAGTGTAGGTAACGGGAATGAATGTGCTAGCTCTACGGAGATGAAATCCTTTTGAAAGATTACATGTTTAAATATAGATGTGAACTATTTTTGCACATATTCGAGAAGTTCACAGTTTGACCTACAAGTGGCGTACTCAAGAACTGGAAGGCATACGCTCTTATATAAAGTTACAAATGGCCAAGGTTGTTTCAAGTATCTCGTCACCCGAAGTACAGCTAGTGTGCCGAGCGTTCGAAGTGCAAGCTGCTCCGTCTGTTCGCAGAGAGCTATCGAAGTACACTGCAAGGTCCTTCGTTGCCTAAGCTCTTGGCACGAGAACCGTCTTTTACACTACAGGGAAATAAAGTCCTCTTAGTCTTCCGCGTGTAGCTTACAACTTTCGCTTTTGAAGCATTTATGACCAGCTTGTTTTCAGTGTGCCATGACGCAAAATTTGCAATGTCATTCTGAAGAGTGGCACAGTCATTACCATTTTTAGCGCTTTGAAAAGTTTCGCGTCCTCAGCACATAATAAAATTGAAGAGTTTTGAATGAATGCCGAAACGTCGTTAATAAACAGCGAGAAAAGAAGAGGGCCCAGGACAGACCCTTCAGGAACTCCACTTGTAACCACATAAAGTTCTGACGACTGACCATTTACGCTAGCGTGGCAGTACCGATCGCGTAGGTAGCTTCTGATCAGCGCTGTGACAGAGGGGTGCAGATCAAGTTGACTCAACTATTCAAGGAGTATTTTATGTAATATGACATCAAACACCTCACTGAGGTCAAAGTGAATGTCATCCAGCTGTCCATTCTTATACACTGCGTGAGAGGCATGCTTCATGAAGCTTACGAGGTTGGTAGTTGTTGGGCGTCCCGATATGAATCCATGCTGCTGAGGAATGACAGTATTTTCAATAGAGGATGAAATTATTGAGTGCAGAGTTGACTCGAATAATTTAGATGCTGCGCATAGGAGAGCAATACGCCTGTAGTTACTCGCAGCAATTTTTACCCCAGGCTTAACGACGAGGACGACCCATGCTGTTTTCCAAGCCTTTGGGAATGTGTTCGTCTTTAAAGCACAAATAAAACTACAAGTAGGCACTAGAACAAGCAAGGACCCGTACGTATTAATCAAAACAGGTGGAATGTCATCAGAACCACACGAAAAAGACGGTGTCAAACGTTCGACGCTCTTAAAGACAAGTTCCTCTGTGACCAATAGACTTCAATCCCGGGAAGGGTGATTGGAAAACTCACTAACTCCGTCACTGTACCATTCACCGTACACAGACCCGAAGTGTAAGGCGAAGGCGCTCGCCACATCTGGGACAGGTTGGCTGTCGCCACTAAGTAAAGGGATATCTTGTTTCGTATTGTTGGATGACTGTTCACGAACGTGTCTCCAAAGAGACATTGAATTTTTGGAAGTATTAGCTTCCTTATGTGCTATATATATACGGAATTATCACGCTTGTAGAAACGTTCAGAGAGTCCCATGTATCTTTTACAATTTATATGCCAGTGTTCCTGATTTGCACGCTGTGCCTTCCTGTGAGCACGGCCTTTTAGCTTGTAGTTGTTCTCAGTTCAACATAAAACCAGTGGTGAAATTCAGAGCGTTTAGTACCTTCTAGTGGTGTAAAGTTCTTCATTCCATCATGAATAATATTCGTGAATGCCGCGACTTGGTCAATAACACTTCTTAGTTCTACTGTTGAAGACCAGTCCGCATCATTAAGATAGTGTTAAAGAGGCACGTAATCTCCGCTTCACAAATTAAAAGACCGAGGTGTTGCTGTGTCCTTCAATCTCCTGCTGCAAGGTATCGCGAACTGTAATAAAGCATAAAGTGAGGGATGATGTTTATCTGGCTTAGAAAGGGGAAAGTCTTTTACAGGACACATTCACAGTTTCTGCGGAGATAGAGCATCAAGTAACGAGTTGCACTTGGGAGATAAGAAAAAAAGGAATGGGTTAAAATTTTACCAGTTTGCCAGGAAATGCCAGGCGTATTAAAATCAAAAATTATCAGTATTTTATGGTTAGCATGGGCCGATATAACATTTTCAGTAGTGGCTAGAATCGCCTGTACATCTCAATATTCATATAAGGCACAACATAGAAATTATCTACTAATAGCCTATTATTACCAGCACCAAAAATCTCCGCCCACATTCCGTTGCACATTCTAAATCAGGGCGCCGAACGGATCTGAATGATTGATTGATCGCAGTCAGGACCCCAGTACCCTTTGATTTCGGCGAAGAAGGATTCCGATGTCGTCGGAAAACTTGCTAAGTGGGCGGTAAGTATGAACTAGATGGTATTTCAGGGGCCAACCAGGTCTCTGTTAAGGAAATGATGAGGAAAGAAGCTGAAATGACGTTGTAGAAGAATTTGTTCACCTTTGTGCGTAATCCACGAACATTCTGATAGCAAACTCTCACATCACTCATGCTTCGTTTCACCTTGCTGAACATTTTTCAATATCATAGTATCCTAAAGTTCACCTCTGATGGGTTTGTATAAGCAAATGCGCGACCACTGTTAAGGATCCCTTAGACCCTGATAGCAGTCCTCACTAATAGACACATGAAATGGCGCGTAGGAATCGTACTTGGTTTTTAGTCGAGTGCATGAGCGGGGGCTTTGTACCAACTGCCGATAGGTGGGCGGCGAGCTGTAAGGGCTGGGTGGCAGGCGCAAGATTTGTCACAAAGATAGCCCGAGGAAGCACAGAGAGAGAAGCAGCAACAATCCCAGCCGTGTCAGAGCAAAAGCACCCAGCACTCAGTGTTCATTTGCGGTTCAACGTCGGCTGACTGGCAGGTAGGCACAGCAACTGGTGAGCAGTTGCAATAATAATAATAATAATAATAATAATAATAATAATAATAATAATAATAATAATAATAATAATAATAATAATAATAATAATAATAATAATAATAATAATAATAATAATAATACATGCTGGCGGTAATTTCCCAGGTAGCTCCTGTGCCACTGGGAAACGTTTTTTTCTCTCCTTGCATTGAAAGGGCCCTGAACCACCCCTAGGGCCTGGTGAAGTAACGTAGTCCTTGGGTAGCATATGCTGCTGTGAGCACCTCAGCCAAGGTTCACTGTCGTACGCGGTGCGTGGAGCTCGCAAGCGGATCGCGAAATCACCTTTCTCTTAAACGCTCTTTTTTCAACAGAAAGCTTTGTCCTCCCTCTCTTCTAGATGCACTATTTCGTCGTTCCCTTTGACGGCTGCTATTGGCCGATAGCTGACATCAAGCTGCGGTCGGCTACATGGCATAGATACCGTGGTCCCCACCGGGTGGCGCCATGAGTCCACTAGTTAAACGCACTGCGGCTCGTTGAGGACAAGCGCCTTGGGCTTGTGTTTAGCCCGTCGTAGGCACCAAACGCGGAAGTCGTGCAGTCTACTATAACATCCAAAATGAAATCTGAACGGCGCGCCACGGTCACATTTAGAAGGCGGAGCTTTGTGGGCGCGCCCTGATTCGCGGTAGCCTTCGCAGTGCAAGGCATTGAAGTATAGAACGGGAGAACAGCAGAGGCTGTGTTTGATTGCCAATAACTCAGCTTGTGTTGAACGCATTGAAGTGCTTTTTGCGGCAAAAGTGTTTCTGAATAGTCTATTTTCATTTCAAATTGCTTTCTACACTTCGATACGACCCGTGATCTTGTGCTTATAAGCCCAACATCATAGCCATTAAGCAACCACGGCGGGTATGACACGCGTACTGCTGATAATACTTTGATTATTTTTCCCGATGTCATTCCCACAAGAATCATTTAACCAGAAAGGTTTAGGAATACAATGAAAGCACAACTTTTCTTTTAATTTCCAATAGGCGTTAGCAACAACAAACTGTGCCCGGCGGATAGATGCCACAGCTGAAGATGAGTTCTATGAACATTCACCCAGGTATCATCGGTCCACGCTGCTTCCTGTGCGGCGACATTGCCTCGCTGAACCACATCCTCTGGGGCTGTCCGGAGGATGTGATTACGCAGCTTCTGTGGTCATCTTTCTTCACAGAGTGGAAGGGCACGGAGTTTTTACATTTCTTTATCTACTGGTAATCAAGTGTTTTAGAGCAGTGTCTCTCCTTTGATTTTTGACAATTCGTATTCTCATCAAAATGATGTTCTTGTTTTATATACCTGTTTTTTTACTATCTGCATTTCTGTAGCACGTCCACGTGTATTTCAGTGCACTTTTTCGTCTGCTAGAACCACTGAAAGTTGAGAAAGTTGGTTGGAATTCATCGTACGAAAAGACAGGCATGCAAGCACGGACACCAATTAGAACAAAGACGCTTTTGTTGAACTTGTCGCTCCTTTTTTTTCTGCGCTTGAACGTCCGCCTTTCCCTACCATGTTTAATCTGCCATTCGACGATGTACTATGGCTGCCACGACAGAATGAGACGCGGACAGCAGGATGCGTGGCTTTCAGTACGTGCTGCTCCGTCTAATAAGTATAACGCTCTAAGCGATCGCAATAAAATGCTGCGCACAAGCAGCTAAGTCACGGGGTTCGTGGCCCTAGCATTCTTCTCATATTTTTACAGCGAAAGCTGTGTATGACTAACCTTCCGTAGTTTTGTCGGCGTCCGGCAACAGAAACGAACTTAGGGATTTCTAACAAACCCCTATGGGCGCAGTGCGGCGGCGCAGATGTCAAAACAGGGAACATATTAGAGCACTCGCCGTGAGCAATGGCGTGATGTCAAGGTTATCGCACTATATAGGCAGGAGCGGTATCGGCGATTAAAACAGCAGCGTTAGGGATGGGGTGGGCCTGTATAGCTCGTACAGCCGATAAAAAAAACATGCGTACAAGCAGCACCAGAGGGAACAGCAACGAGTATGTAAGCGGTGCCGGCGCGAAACGACCACCGACGATGAACGTTCCCGCGATGCTAAACGAAAACGACAATCACCTTACGTCACATTATCAGAATTTCGATATCACGCCTGCGGAGCACTGCGAGTCTGTGCTTTTCTACTATGCTCATGGATAGCTCGAGGCTCTGTCTTGCGTTGGAGGCAGAAAAAAAGTTGCTACCCAATCGCGTCTTCCTGCGATCATTGTGGGAAAGCAGAAGGTTGCAACGTGAGCGCGGTCAGCTGACGCAGCATGAACCGAAAGCCATGCGCTCGATTATTCGGATTTTATTCCCTTGTGATAATACAGTTGAGGGGTCCTTTCGTCAATCTGAAGAGAATTCAGTGAGTAAAGCCATCCATTTATATGGATGCGAAATGATTATATGGCCCATTGAGCGAAAAATCCGGTGTCCGTAACTGCGAAATGGCACTTGCATTTCCATTGGCTGCGATGCCACATCACGAGCGCGCCTCGACGGAGCAGAGCGGGTGAATCCAAACACTTGCATCCGCCCTAGCGCTCCAGTTTTGCGTGAGGGGTTGCGGGGCGTCACGGCGCATCGCCGCGACGCCACGTCACCAGCGCCCTTCGACGGAGCAGATACGGCGACGCGATGACGCAGGCCGAGACGGGTTGTCGTCGGCGAGACAGTCCGTATCTCTTTCTCACCTTCAATTGACTGAGCTATAGCACGCACCTGCCGGCGTTGGCGGTCGCTGCTGCTTCCTCGTTCTCTGTTGCGCAGGGCGTTGGTGCCATGCGGCGTGTTTGATTTCTGAGCAAAAAAATTATGCGTGGCTCTGCTATGGCAAACATCAGAGAACGGCGGAGCTGGGGGAAGGCCAATAAAGTATTGCCAAACCGCGCACTCAGTCTAACTTTTGCTGGGCTTCCCCCAGCTCCGCAGGGATCTGGTGTTTGCGATAGCAGAGCCACGCATAATTTTTTCCACTGCGATAAAGAGGAGTGCCGCAGCGAGCGCGCCGGTTTTTATCGGAGAGCAATGACGTCACACCGCCTGTGTCCCCGCTGCGCCACTCCTTCTCCCTCGCTAGGCTCCCGCCACCCTAGCCGCGTCGCTACGCTGCGCGATGCTATATTTATACTCTGCTTTCACTTTCTCTTAGCTCTCTCTGCCCCAGCTCGGCGGAGGTCCAGACGTCAAGAGAAACCCAGCGACGTTCTAACAGCTCCACTGTAAAATCGTCCACATGGTTCGGGTGTACAACCAACATGCTAACGTAGAAACTGTAAAAAGGAACATAAGTTGCATCAATTTAATTACAAAACTCGTTAACATGCACCGCAGCAAAACCCGAAAACATTTCTCGCAGCGCAATGCTCGAAGAACCCTTTAGTGGCGTTCCATTGAACATTGTTACTTTCGCATTCAAAACTCAAAACAAGCGCTTAGGAGCGCTCGTATTTTTCGTAAATCAGCAACTTTCACTTTAAAGAATAATTCCGAATTTTCCTCCTGAAATTCCATGTATGAATTTAGAAATTCGTTCTCGTTTAGCGCACAGCGTTCTTGCGTGCTCTCAACTATAGCGCACTGCTGGATGGAACCCTCAGCTGAGTTGGTCTCCGTTCTTTGCATCCATGCGTGAGAAGATATGCAAGCTCAATCGTTCACTCAGAAGTGAGGCATCGTGATTTTTACACTGAAATGTTATGCGCATTTGCTGTGACTTGTATGTGTGTTGAAATGGGCTGCATTCGTTAAGATGCACCGAATGCAGCTTTATCCGCTCGCCACTGGTTTATTATTTCCCTCCATGTTGACTACGCTTACCTTATCACGGACATAAAATCATATACGGCACTCGAAAATCAGTTGCAACACGTTGCCTTACCAACCAGCTATGGTGCAACAGGTTGCCGAGGAAAAATTGCAAGGGCACATGAGTGGAAGAATATAAAGCGTATCTATGCAGAATTCACTTCTAGTCATTATTAAGGAGCAAACTAAGAGTCTGATGTATTGCATGCAGTTAGCAAAGAGGAAGGGAAGCCACAGTGGAAGTTTTATAAAAAACAACTCAAGTAGCACACACAACACTACAGAAAACTACTAAAGAACTGCTTATAAGGCAGTATCAGGCCGCGAAAGGGAGCACATCACGCACTACACATTTTAATATAGCGAAGTAAGGTGCTAACTGTCGAAGAAATCGCATTTAGCTGATCATGTTGAATTAAATGAAGCTCCAATACTCGCAGTTTGCGGATAAGCATTTCTAGCCTGCTTGCTTCGTTATTTCGTATATCTTTTACGGTTTCGCGAAGTAGACTGCAGGTGACCACGGAATTATTCCTAAATTTAATAGTCTCAGGCACGTATACGCAGTGATTGCACTCGTACACTACAAACAGTACAAAAACTAAAACAAATGCTGATCTTACGCGTATTATCTTAAATTCTGTCCAGTTCTAAAAAAGTATTTTCTCTGGGCTTTAAAAGTTTTCTTTGCGTAGATGAAAATGTGGGAGAGCAATGCAGAAGCACTGCAACTCTGCTGCACTCAAAAATAGAAGCGTTAGGCTGAACGTGCCGCGCAAATGGGAGACTTATCTGCCCGTGTTACTTTGATGGACGGAAATGAATGGGCGGCAAACGAGCTCCGAAGGCAAATGCACATCAACCCCCCTCTTTACTTTCTCATTGGTTCCTTGTTTTCAGCTATCTCATAAGAAGAACACAAACAAGTTTTTATATTTTTGTTTGAACCACCACAGGCATCAAGAATCTCAAAAATAACTTTTGAGATAAGAGACCTCCTTTCGCATTTTACGCATACGATTCTCTCTGTAGGTTATTTTGCAGTCATTGCTGTCTCCTTTCGTCACGCATGATTGCCTGCCAACACGTAATGGCCAGCCTGTCTGCCTTCGTTTACGGACATCGATCATTCGCTTATCATCGCTGTTTCAGTGTCTGACACAAAACATGCGAGCTCACAAAGTTCGTCTCTCTGTTTCGCTTTGTTGAAGACTTGAAGAAATAAATGCTGCAAAATTTTTACTCAGCATGTGCACATTCTACAAACTCTACGTTTAATAATAAGGCAGAAGGTTTCTTTGCTTATTTTAGCGTTAACAGTAATCGTTAAGCACTTTGAATCGAATTTGATAGATTGTGGACGTAGTTCTAAACCATTGGTGCGCTTCCTCCTAAAGATGAGTACTGCTGTGCTACATCCGCCACAAAGATGAAATGCTCGCGTTTAGTTTGCTCATGAGAAGAGCACATATCAGCGCGTTCTGAGAAAACGTTGGCGTGTTCAGCATAGTATCATGCGTAAAGTGGGAAAAAGACTGCACGCAATATGAAAGAAGCAATAGTACTTAGCGTTTTCGTATTTCATAATGGCGATCACTACATATATATATATATATATATATATATATATATATATATATATATATATATATATATATATATATATATATATATATATATATATATATATATATATATATATATATATATATATATATGTATTTATATATATAGCGAGAGAGAGAAGAGAAGAAAGGGGTTAACCGAAGAGCCTGGTTTTTAGTAGTCATACAATAAGAAGCCAACAAATACTGACACCAAGAACAAGATAGCGGAATCAATTTAGTGCTTTGGAACCAAATTTTAGTGCTTTCCCATAGCTGGTGATGCGCGTTGAAGTCACCTCTGCTAACCCAGGGGCCATTGTTCATCAGTAATATTTTCTTGAGTCGTTCGCCGTCAAAGTGACCCGCTGGGGATATGTAGGCTGCAATTAGTGTAAATGACACATCCTTCTTATGGATATTCATGCAGACATATTGGTTGTCGTCATGAGGCTCTACCGCATTACCGACATATGTAAGGTCCGTGCGGATGTAGATGATTACTTTCGTGCTCGCGCCGCATGTGGACGAGACGAAAGATTCGTAACCGGACAGTCTGAGTGAATTTGATGTATTTGGTTCGCAAATGACCGGTATGGGAAAGCGATTTGTTAAAATGAATTGGCGAAAGTCTGCTATACGGGTCCTTAGACCCCTAGCATTCCACTGGAAGATCGACGCACTTTTAACTTCAGTGCGGAAGGGGACTATTGGTCGAACCATGATGCTTAAACCATGCTAGCAAGCACTGTATATAGTGCATCCAGTATTTGCAGAGCACTTCGAACTGCTGGGGTTTGCAGCTTCTTCAGTATGATGCGCATTGTATTAATTAGCGATTGCAGCATATCAGCCACCTGCCTGTCTTGGTCGCACAAATCGCTGACAGTAGACGTCGGGGGTTGTCCAGCGAAATTTTGCTGTGATTCTGTCGGCATCCACCGACAGAATCACTGCAAAATTTTGCTTCGGTAGACCCGGAAAAGATTCTGCAGATGTGGTCTTCTCAGTCGCCTTCTTCTTCACGGTCCTTTCCACAGTGTCTGGCCTGGGCGGCAGAGGAGGAGGTGGTGTGGTAGGAAGTGGCATGCCTGTCGCAGAGACAACATTCTTCCTTGACGAGCGCCGGCGACGGGAACGTCGCTTCCTGATTTTATCGGCCGATTAGCGATGACATGAATGATCTCTCGCCATCTCTTTCAAGATAGCCATTTCCTTCTTAATATGCGGGAATTTCTTTGAGGAAGCTTCGTGTGACCCTCCGCAGTTTGAACACTTCATTACAGTCGCGCCACATTTATCTGCAGCAGGGGCTCGGCGCAACGGGGGCATGCTGCCTGATTTTCGCAGACGCTGTTCACGTGTCCCAGTTTCATGCATTTGCGGTACTGAAGGAGTTTCGCAATGAAAGGCCGCACTGCATGTCTGAAGTGTCCCACCTTAACATGCGAGGGTATACATTTACCCTTGAATGCAATCTTCACGCAGCGTGAACTGCCCAGCCGCTTAACATCAACAATGACCTCATCATTGGCTGGCTTGATAGGAATGGGCAAGTCATTATTAGGGATGGCGACGTCTACGTCGTAGATAACGCCGGTGACTACGTCAGATCCCAGAAGGATGTAAGAGCGTACCTGAATGCCATCGATGTCCGTTACGCTGAGTAGAGTGGTCAGAGCAGCCGCATGCTGGACATAAACCGCCAGTAGATTTTTTCGGGTGTTGACTCGAATGTTTGATATTTCATTTGGCACCAGGGCTTCCGGTGACATCGACACAGATTGCCTGATAAGTAGCTTCATGTTGACGGTGGAAAGTAAGGGCATAAATGTGATGGTATTGGCGTCCGGCCTCTGCGTGTATCTTACTGTTTGCGTGCTTGACGATGAGGACGTCCTGGTGTTTCTTCTCTTTGCTCTGCGCCTCTGCACCAGCTGGATGTCGTCATCGGAAGTGTCCTCACTGCTGAGAGAGTAGACATGGGTGTCCTCGCTGTCGCTGTCGCTCTACTGACCGATCCGTTTCCTGGAGGCGGCCGCCGCTGACGCCGCCGTCACCGGCAGACGTGCGGGGTCGTCCACTTCCACCACGACCGAGCAGGGAGCCAGGACCAGCGGATGAACTTACATTTTCACAGAAATAAACTGAAGCTAGAAAGAACAGCGCTGTATCAAAAAAAAAAAAACAATTCCCGGTTGAGTAGGGATTGTTTAGCTTCTATGGGGTGCGCCAGTCGGCTCTCCTTCTTGTTAATCGAGAGATCCGTTACCACCTCTTTCGTTCGGCACCAACGTCCTTCCTTAGTTGTGCGGTCCACTGTTCCAAGCTTAGGTTGACTTGTATTGAGACTGTTGGACTTCATGCGTTGTACGAGAGGTTTAGAGGCCTTGGGATATAGAGCTGGGACTACCGTATCGTTAAGATATACTTCGATTTTGAGGAATGTCTCAGCTGCGCTCTAAAACGACTTATTTTAGGTCATAAGAGGCCGCTGCAGACGATAGATAAGGTGTAGGATATAGTCCAGTAAATACGGCATGTGCCATACAGAAATTCCTGCAGTGAATATCAAGCTATGTGCATTTTCTTATATTCCTTCTGCAAAATCATTATAAGTCGTGGAGCTTGGGAAAAACAGATACAGTAATATACGATATCATATGTGCTCACGAACAATGCTATTAGCTTCCATATTGAAATGCGTAAAATGATGTTATAGAGCTTATAATAAAAGTGATAGCATATTGTGTACGCATTGAAATCAATTGAATTCTCGCATTCTAGGTGTCAAAACCAGGATTTCATTATGAGACACTCCGTAGTGGGGGACTTCGGAATCATTTTGACCACCAGGGGATCTTTAACATACATGCCATGCACGGGACATGGGCATTTTTGCCCTTCACCGGCATTGAAATGCGGCCGCCGTGGACAAGCTGTTATCCCGCGACCTCGCCCTTGGCAACGCAACACCAGAGCCACTAAGCCACCACGGCGGGTCGCCTAATGTGTGCAGTAGTGCACGCCTACGTACCAATCGTAATGGTTATCTAAACGCGAAAATCGCACGGCGCGACAGTCTTCACACATATATATATATATATATATATATATATATATATATATATATATATATATTTGGATGCGTGAGTCTATGATCTCTACAATATCTTTGCATAAAAGAGGGAACGAATCACGAAGTATTAGGGAACAAAATATTCATTGAAAATAATAAACAGTCGTTTCAGATAGCTCGTTTTGATCAGTCCTTACTGCAAAACACACCTATAGAGGAAGTAGAAAAAGAGCAGGAATAATGGCACGACGCCTATCCCGTCCTCTATTTTGTACTTGTTTCGTTCCAGATAAAGAATTAAGGTTAGCTGTCACATGTGTATTGAAACTGAGGGCACGTAGTCGGTATTTCAAGCATAAAAAAGACATATCGGGACAACTTGCTAGTAGCAGCTACTACAGATATATATTCGATGCGAATGAAAACAGCTCAAGATGAGAAAGCGGAATTGAAATGTCCATTGTCTGA
The DNA here is from genome assembly GCF_023375885.2 of Dermacentor andersoni. NCBI lineage: Eukaryota > Metazoa > Arthropoda > Arachnida > Ixodida > Ixodidae > Dermacentor > Dermacentor andersoni. Next base: position 64,841,583 of record NC_092817.1, on the reverse strand, counting down.
AGATGTTTCCATGAGCAACTTTTTCCATAGATTACATTCTCACACTTCTGTAGCTTTATCTCCTATTCGTATAACTGACTTGAAAATAGATTTGGTAAACTTACCATTTAGTAGTGATATGTTAGCTAGTTTAATCAACACACGGCTTAGGAAAGTAAGCAATGTTTTCTATAATATCACTAGTTTTGTCGACGCAGTCTTGTTCACATTGTATCTTCGCTAAGTCTTCTTGAGTAAACCAGTTCTCGATAACATGTGGTAATTTGGTGATATGCGATCGCATACAGTCTTCCATCTTTTTCGGATAGTAATCGACGTTGCTTGTTAAGGAATTAATGCCAGACGAGACAGCAAATTTTTTTTTAATTCTTTGTCGTACGTGCATGTCTTGCTACCAATAAAAGTAGGGGCGCTCAAATCGTATACTCTCCAGATGCAATTCAGTACGAATATTTGAAAAGAAAAACGTTGTTTATATATCAAAACTAATGTCTTTTGTTTTTCTTATTTTAAAACAAAATGAAATCTCAGGTCAGCGTGAGTCTTCTGGTAAAACAACAACAAGAAAATAAAAAAAACAAGAAGCTTTTTACAATGTTCAGTCAACGGAAAAGCGTGTAAATTATAAAGAACTGCCTTTTGTTATATAGTGCACCGTGACAATGACAGTAATGAAGCAAGGAACCGGCACATTACCGCATGCACGTGGATAGTTGCGTGCTTAATGAAGGAGAAAAGTATCATACTGCAGCGCCATCGAGAGCGATCCCGAAGAAATAATCAAGTGCTTTGGGTTATTGCAGACAAGGAAGTTGCAGGCAGCCCAACAAAGGAGAGACATTCGTAATGAACTGCTGGAAATTTAGCAGTCGTTACAAGCAATCGCTCAGAAGCTGGTGTCTCTGCAACATCCACGGCTCTCCTGCGGCACAACATCTCAGGGTAGTCCCCATTTGGCTGAGTATTTTTTTTCCGGGCCACCCATAGGTACATTCTTAACATTTAATTCGAACTTAAACGAATATTTGATCAATTTTAATAGTAGCTTCCTGAATTCTCATTTGAAAGTTTGAATATGCGCACCTTCCTACTTAAGAGTGTCTCTAGTAATTGTTGTTTTTTGATAATTTGGTGAAATTGGAAGCACAAGGTGGATGAGAAGAGGTAACCAATAAAGTATAACGTAAGCGTGAACAAGGAAATTGAAAAACGAATCATTTGTCACACTGCTTTTCTACAAACAGCATTGTTTTTGAGGGATAACATTGTACACCGTTTACATTTGATATTATTGCATTATGCATTTGTTGAATGAGAGCAGCTTTCTGTACAGAGAGAATGAAACTGGCAGATTCGGCCCTGGAGACTGAATGTGGCGTTTATTTCCCTGCAGACACACTGTCAATCGGGCACAAATGATCTAACTGGTGCTGATGTACTTTTTGCGCTCTAACGTGTATGAAGAACGCAAATTTCTTGCTGTACTTTGGCGAGCTTAATTTACCAGATATCTTGAGGGCATCGCCAGATGGGATGTTCTGTGTGAAGGACGGTGAAAAAGAAAGGACCAAATTCGTACAAAAACATAAGGATCCAACACATTTGTAGAAATTTAGCGAAGCGAGTATTTCAGTGCTTTACAAATAACGGCATGGGTACAATTTTGCTCCTTTTCATCTTTCCTGTGAGCTCACGCAATGTTTATGTTTATCCACCACTGAGGTTATTACTTCATTATCAAGCAAGTTTTATGTTGTCTTGTTTCATCCCTTGTGTCAAGTAGGCGCCTGCCCACTCTGGAGGAGGGCAGACACCCCGTGCACATACGAAATGTATCAATAAAAGAAAATCAAGTAAGTCACAGAATACGTAAAATTAGCAGTTGAGTATGCTTTAGTGATACTTGCAGCCGGCATTGTATGCCCACATCTTAAGTAGGAATTTGTTTATTTTATAAGCAAAACAGAAGTTGCACTTACTGGCATACACTGTCGGTCAGCACACGAGGGTTTTATGTGAGCCGTTCACTGGTATGCAAACGTATCCACAGAGATAGCACGTGACCGGCGCAGCAGCCGGCAGCAGCAACAGCCAGACCAAATCAGGGAAGGTAAACAAAGAGAACTTCGTTTCAAAGAAAATATATACAGACATAAGCAGTATTCATGTTTCGGCTAGTTTATTAGACATAATTATACTGACAGCGTTAAAGTAAAGCTTAGACACTGGTGAAGAGTAGGTACAACTCACGGCCCGATGCTTTGTCCCGTTTCTTCTCTAGTGTCGACATTTTATTGTCGCACTGTCAGTTTAATTATGAGCCGTAAGCTTAGACCTAACTTACAACTTAGCCGTAAAAAGGTACACAACTACAAGAACATACGTATGCCCATATAACAACAGGGTATGATGGTGGGCTAGTTGGTGCATAGCCGTAGATTTTTGGGGCACTAAAGCTTAGCAGCCTGAAAAGGGTGGGGAACAGGCACGATGTCCCTATGGTGTTTCTTGTGTCAAACACTTTGACGCGGCTTTGTGTCTTTGTTTCCAAACAGAAGGACAAGTTGGCGATTGAGAGGAAGTACTACATATTCCCTATCGGCTCTGGAGCCGCAGGCGTGGTACATGAAATGCATCTGAGCTGTGGCATGGCATACATCGACCAAACTGGTCGGTATGATAATAGCCAAGCAAGGATACGTGCCCTCCCAAATAAGAATGGAAATGATTCGCAGCTGCCCTTCCACTGTGGCCTTTGTGGCGATGTATACGTACCGCAGCTTGAGGGCATGCGCAGTCTCTGAAGACGCCGTTATATGACGGCGCGCGCAGTGGTGGAAGCCTATGATATCAAGAAAATGGGTATCCTCTACATTAGTGCACTATCTGTTTCTATTTACAAGAGCTAGATTCAGTTCATAGCGTCTTCGGTCGTGTACATTTATTTTTGGGGCGCACTTTGGATCTGCACCATACAAGCATTCAATATACGCGTTTTCATAAAGTAAAATTTGTACCGGATTTACCTTTTTTTCTGTCTGTTCATACACATTCCTTCGTTAACATTTTGCACCACAAACATTGACAGTACCTAGATAATACCGGTTGCACCAGATGAATTTGTTGAATACGTTGTAACTGTCAACCGCGATACTTCAGACAGAGATTGAATGAAGGTTCGTTTTATTGATTCTGGCTTTGTAACGTCCCACAGTAACAATGTGTCTGTTAGAGGTGCCGTTGTGTAGGCTTCTTGATTAATACTGAGAGTACTTATTAGACTTGCATCTAAACCTAACAACTCGGGATTTTAATTCAGATTTCGCCACCACGGTAATGCGGCTTTCATTGCCGGTAATCGAGCCTGTACCATAGCGCTCAGTGGAAAAACGCCACAAACAATAAGCCACCATGCAGGACCGAATGAGTGCTTCGAAGGTTATAAAACTGGCAAAGGAGATACCTCAGAAATGCAGATTTACTTCAAGCGATGCAAAGGCGTTTCGCGCACAACGTGCAAGTCGATCGCAGCTGTCATAAGGCAAACACCAGCGTTGTCGTAGCGATGACATCAAGAGCAATGACACGCAGGCATACACATGTCTTAGCATATCATTCGAAGAGGATATTCATAGGATGTTGGCTCCTGCAGAAATGCGTGGTAAATTAGCCTGCGCTGTGCTTTAAAGAATCAATTAGGGGCGTTGAGTCTGAACGGACTCTCAACAGTTCTGTTCGGGATGCACAAAATTGGACACAACCTTCTTGCGGCTGTGCTAATCTTGTTCTTATCTTCTTATATTGCAGGAGGGCTAAATTACCAACGTGGATGCAGCCACTACGCTTACTTTGTCTTATTGTACAGACTCACTTTAACTAGCTGCTTTTGAGGTCTAGTTGTTCCATATTCCGCGCTTTTTGTTCATTTTCTCGTTCTCTGAGCATTACGTAGTTGTTTTATTATATGATTACATATTGTTTGTGACTGATGCACCGATCTTTTCATCAGCGCTCTTTCATCCGGATGTTTGTGCTTCTTTCTTTCTAGGATGACTGCATAAAAGTCATCGTCGTTCACGTGGTGAGCATTGCTCTATACCATCAAATTCGTGCTCAGCGATCGCCATGCAGCACTCTCAAGTTTGATGTCACAGTACATGTTTCCCAAGTTGCCCATGCTGTTTTCTTAGCGCGCTATATTTCATTATTACGCTAGGTGTACTTTTGTACGTGCGATGTTACAACACGACCTCGCCTAAGACACACTTACAGACGCGTTTATTCATTAGAAAACCAGAACAGTTAATACCTATAGTGACGGCAAGCTAACAACGACTTTCTTTAAACAAAAAGAAAACTGAGCACAACTAATGCTGGAACCGCTGCATTATATATGAATTAAAATTATTGGGTTTTGCGTGCCAAAACCCAATAATTTAACCCAAAACCCTAACCCAACTTTGTCTGTTGGCAAGTGTTCACCTTCACAGTTAGGGTAGCGAGATGAGGGACTGTCGCATGAATTTACATCCTCATTTCTGCCACGTTTGGCACAGACCACGACACTTTCGCAGTAACCCTGTACATGACCGAATCTTAAGACATTTACAGCATTCTAAAGGCCTTGGTACAAAAGGTCGAATCGCGTATTGCACCAGTCCAGCCTTTATATGGCTAGGCAGCTCTTCACAGTCAAAAAGTATCTTAACACTTTGATAAGCCGAGCCTTCGAGCACTGATGATTTTCCATGGTCACGTTCAAATGATCATGCTTTTCAAGACGTGGTCTTGAAGTTCGGGATCAGCATCAGGCATGACACCAGCTGTTACATTCGTGCCCTGTGATATATGAGCCCGCGTGTTCACACCACAGAGTTGACACAGGCCAAGTAGAGTTTGCACTGTCTTCTCATCTGTTGTGTCTACGGCAATGATATTTTTCCACGAGTTCACTCGACCCTATCGAATAAGACCGGGGGCCAGTGTGAAGAAAAAGTCATGAAGTTTCTGTTTGGAGATGTCATTCAAGCGTATACCATGACGTCGGCATGCACGAAGGCTACTGTCGTAGTCACGATGCTGTTATATGATGGTCGCTTCACTTGAGGACGATTTCGAGGACTTCCGTCCTGAACGCCAATGCTTACCAGGTATGAAGGTATACAAACCAATCGATCTTGCATCAGACTCGGAATCGCCAGCTTCTGATGCCAATGAAGAGCTGAGGCGCTTCCTTGTAGCGGGAGGCCTGTCCCGGCCGCCATACGGGCCCACCACCATCTCCTCCATCGCAAGCTTTCCAGCGAAGGTCTCCCAGCAAAGCAGGAGTCTTGAGGGCCATTACAAGCAGCACTGGGTGTTGCTGATGCACGATGAAGCGCACAATTAGAAAAAAAAAAAAACCTTCAGCATCAAAACGAAACTACCATCCGAACGCAAGAACTTCGTCCTCGTCCCCATCGAGCGCAGCGAACGTGATGCTTTTGCAGACGAGTTCCTAGGCAAGCGGGACATATCTTTCCGCTCATAATATGAGCCGGAGGAGGCTAACGGACAAATTTCCTTAAGTATTTTTTTATTAGCGCCATGGGGGCAGTTATCTAAACAGCAAATTTATAGACAGTGTCACATCCAAGGAAGTTATTATTTCATCCACACCCATCATTTAAAAATCTTGATAACCGCACATAATTCAAGATATTCATTATGCAATTCCGAACCTCAATCTAGACAATATTGAGACCGAGTCCGCTCCACTGCGTGCCAGACGTCAACCCCCATAATAAAGTGGGCTCTGAAGTTTGAAGGAAAGCATGGCCGCGGCAAATCCTAACCCTTCTCAAAGCCACATATGTTTGCCACGCAAAGTGTGACGTATACGGAACTCCCAAGACTGGCCAAGACGTTTTGTTTCCAACTTCTTCGAGCTTGTCATAAAGTGGCGTTTTGGTCTGATATGGTAGCGGAACCTCCGTTCATGTGCTGCTGCGGTGCTCGGTTTCAATATTGCCTGCATTTACCGCAATATTCGATGAAAGATATATCAATTTAGGTGCGACTTTCAAAATAAAAAAAATGGGGGTGCAATAAAATCTGACTGCCCTAACTTTCTTCACCTAAACTGCCCCTAAGGCAACAACAGAAAACGTTAATTAATAAATGTTTGTTAATTAGTCTCCTGAAGCTCACGTTAGTAGCGGCAAATTATGTCCGCCTCAACGAAAAACTCACCTGCAAGAATGTTCGCTGAGCTTATAGCACTTTTATAAAAAAGTCTGTAGTGTTTAAAACGACACCCTGTAGACTGCGTTGGTAGAAGGAACAACGTGACGCGACTTTAATTGATAACGAGCAATGTAAATAAATGAGTATAAAATCTTGTGTGGCCCCTTGAAATCACGGAATTCAGGTTGCCGGAGCTGCATGGAGTAACATAACCGTGAGCCAGATACCATTCGTAAAGCTGGGATTAAGTGAAATTGTGTATATTGAGCTACGCAGAAGCCAGGGTATTTCTTGCTCGATCAGATGCTACCAAATGCAGGAGCAGTTATTAGGAAGAAAATTTGATTTTGTATTCAATATATATACAAATGCAGTACGATATGATAAATAAAATGCTTGCATACTGTTCAACAAAGCTCCAAAAACACATGGCCGGCTGACAGACTGCGCTTCCTCACACTCCTCCACCGACGTTGAACAGCATACCTTTCTTTTCAATTCTACACCCTCGCCACTAACACAATCTCGATCGCTGCATCGCCCACCTGCCTTACCCCTTTTTCCCTTTAGAAGAACCCTACCTAAATATACTGTGCCGAGGAAAGCATATGTCGCCTTGAAAAAGGCACGTACACTTGTCGAAATGTTGGCTCCCACATTTACCTTGTTCTCGTTTTGCTCACCGTCTTAAATTTCCATCGCCCGCCATCCCCGTGTTTTCCCCTGGACTTCAAATAAACAATAACATGGAGATTTTGAGTAAAACCGAAAATGATCGCCTATCACTAATAAAGATTACATGCGGCAATTGAGATTGGGGCGGACGTGTTGGACTACAAAATAAAGCGAGTACACACCGTAGCCTGTTCGGACCACCAGAGGCCGTATTTTACTGCGACAGCATTTACGAGCTCCAGACTTGGTTTGCTTTGGCCGTCCATATATCCAGCAGTTCAGTGAATCTGCACGCACATTGACACATGCACGCATACACGAACACCATTCGTTCATTCCGGTATGCCGACGACGATTGTTGGCGTCAAAGATGATATAGAGTCATCATCAGGCTGTCTCGTTTTTCGTTTTTTTTTTTCATGGCCTGACACGGAGTAAATACACTCCGAACAAAGAACGCGGGTAGGTATCATGAAAGATGAACAAGACCGCATCAGTGAAGTGAAAAACTGACAGGCGGTGTTTTTTCGGTTAAGGAGAATCGGTCGTCGATTGATCGTTGCATAACACAACATATCTAGGCTAAAAGGGACCACCACTCAATATACGCCAATGCTTTGGCATCCGTGATCCCGAAATTTACACGCAAGTGACAACGGCTGCAAGAAAAAGGCCCGCGAAAAATTCTGACGCGAACCAGGCGGCACATGGCCCCAAATACGTCCACCACCCGCGTCCATTCACCAACGCGCACGCCGCTAACGAGCAAGCAGCGGACGTGACACGTGGTCATAGACATTGCCCAGAGGACAAGGGGACAATGTTCCTGAAGACTGCATGTAGGCGCTTGCGTCTAGGTTGAACTCACCCCGCTGGACGAGGGTTGCACGACTTTCCTTCCCATTGCTTATATGTTCCATCAGGCCGCTCTGCCCGTGTAGTTAATGCCTCATTTGGGGCGAGGCCATTCCTGGCGTTAATAAGGCTCGCGCTTTGGAAAACTGCTTACACACTGCTGCCTGTCATAGGCCTAGTTTTGCAAAGACGTGATGTTATTGGAATGTGTGATCTAATGCTGAAATGGCTTTGGAGTGACTCGAGAAAGCTGTGCTTACTATTGAGTAATAGCCTAGGCAAGCTATTACATCTATTAAATCTATTAGGAGTCCTATAGATTTCTCTCCAGAGACACTTCACCAAAGTCATTGTGCAGTTCGGTCTAGCCAAGCCACCTTACAGAGAAATGAGTTCTTTCTTCTGAGTATGTGTAATGCCGGAAGATATAGGAATGTTTTCAGGCTCTGTAATAAATGTGGTATTAAGGGATTAGTGCGTGGTGACGTGGTTGTGCAGATGGCAGTAAATTGTAAGGGGCCATAACTGCTTGAAAACCTGTGCAGCTTATGATGCGTCATTCACGGCATTCTTATACTTGGGAATATTTACGAAACCCTTCGCACCGAAAGCTTAGGCACTTCACGAAAGAACATCCAATTTCAGTTCCAGCTGGTATATATGGCTAAGGTGCCAGACCAAAATCGGAAAGTCGTGGTAAACATTTCTTCTAAATCGCTTCGCTTTCTTTAGCAATTATAGCTTCTGTGATGACGTTTTTTTTTTGTTTATGCTATTGTTCTGTTAGAATAGTGATCCTCGTAATCAGCTACATCAATATTTATTGATGTACTTATTACGTTACTTATTTAATTCGTTTAATTATCTAAATTATTCAGCACAACTGCCATGCGTGGCTAGAGTGAGTCAGTTCAGCTCGTAACTAAAAGCTGCTGCAGAAAAAAATATGGACAGAGCAAGAAGTCATTTGTATTTATGCTATCAACGTCTCCATTTGAAGCGCAGCTTCGCGTCATTTGTATACACGTACGTGCCCTCTCCGCCAATATAAAGAGTAACACTTAAGTGTGTTTAAACAGAGATTCATGCGAATAATCCAGTCAGAACCTCCCACTGCTGCTTGTTATGCTCTATTTCCTGTTGCAGAATCCCGCTCATGGAACTTTTCCTCACTACGAGCACATAGAAGGAAAATTATCGGCTTTGAACTGAATACCAGTGTTCGCTTTCATAATAGCGGAGAGTGTACGCTCCATCTAAGAAGTGAACCAAGGTTTACTCATTCTGTCATGAGCACAAAGTATTACTGAGGTACTGTACATGTATTTAATATATGGGTCTCGAAACCATGGGAAGCCGCTCTTTGAAGTAGTAATATATCGATGAAAAACGAATGCTAAACATGTGCGGATACTTGTCCCTTTTCCCGACTAGGCACCACACCCTTTCCTTACGGTAAATATATATTAAGCATTTCATGCTGTTGCATTGCTAGTGTTTCCCATCGACAAGTCAGCACGCTAATCATACTTGGCAATTAGGGACCGCACTCACGCTATACATGTAGGTAATCTTTCACAAATTCATGCTAGAAATAAATAACACAGCGTCATTCTTTATTTAAATGAAAATAAAAAGAATTATCACGTTGAATAATAATGGCTGCTCCTTTTCACATCATCGCAAAGTTCATACTAGGAGAAATATTGTATAGGAAAGAGTACCATCACTGGTCCGGAAAACCTAGAATCTAGTCAGATAAGAGGGTAAATGAAGTCAACCAAGATAGTCCTAGACACTTTTGAAAACTGTTTTATAACTTCGCGAACAAGCGACCCGTTTCCTAATATGCACTAACTCGCCAAAAACAAGTTCTTTTAAGTCCTATATAGACACACTGCAACATACAGAGGCAAAATGCAACAGCAGGTTGCACCACACTATGCATTGAGTCTGGATACTAGTCCACGACAAACATAATTAGTCTAGAACATATACACAAGGCCGCGATGCGGTTCATGATGAACAGGCATAAAAATAAAAGGAATACCGAAGGATTCATAACATACGAGCAAAGATACAACCATCAAAACGGGATTTCGTGACACAAAGCGTACAAGGCACTATTAGAATAATTCTTGCCATTATGACTACTTAAAGCATGACACACGAGGCAACTCAATTGTGCCCGTTCATTATTTAAATTATGCGATTTTACGTCTCAAAATCACGATATGATTATGTGACAGGCCGCAGTGGGTGACTCTGGAAATGTGGACCTCCGGGGGTTCTTTAACGGGCACTTAAATCTACGTACACGGGTTGTTTTCGCATTTCGCCCTCAACGAAATGCGGCTGCTATGGCCCCGATTCGATCCCGCGAGCTTGAGCTTAGCAGTCCAACACCGTAGCCACTAAGCAAACATGGCGGGTCAGCCCGTTCGTCTTAAGAGTGCACACTACAACCTTTGACACTCAACGGCGTACCTTAGAAGCGAAACTCAACCTGCTGGATAATAGAGCGCTCTCAGAAGATCCTTGGACCATGGCCTCTAGATATGCATTCTTGCATGCAAAAAGGCACAAATGCCTTTCTACACTTCATGAAGGACACTGCATTGTATGAACGCTGCTTGTGAATGACTGACTATTATTTTTTGTTTCTTTCCTCAAGTGTTCTTCTCTTTTCCCTCTCTCCAAATGTAGGATAGCCAACCCGGCGCGTCCTTGGTTAACCTCCCTACCTCTCCCTCTTCGTTTCTCTCTCTCCCTCTCTCACTGCAACCTTTCCCATTTTAAGAGGAAGCGTTAAGGGCCCCGAGTCGCAGAAAATCCTGCGTCGGCGTCGGCGTCGGCGTCCTCGTCTGCGGCTGAGAATATCATCCCGAACCATCCCTACCACGCAAGCCCTCCGCGTGGCGCATAGGCACTAGTGAATTAACTGAATTTCTGAAAGTAAAATGCGTCAGAAAATTCGTAACGTACAACTTACACACAACCTACAGACATGATAGCGTAATAGTGTAGTTTGAATATACGAGAAAGCATACTTCTGCTACGCATAAATTCAAACGAATACTTGTTAACGCAATTGTATTATGGGCCGACGTCCGCGGCTCAGAAAATGATCCCGAACTACGCATATTTTATACGGCACTAAAGTTGTTCTTTTATCAGTACACTCCATTCAATACATAGCAGTCAACGCTGTGGAAGCTACGCAAGAAGTTCAGTCAAGAAATGTTATCGCTCCGCGCGTTCCGTCTATGGTTCCCTGCGCGCCAACGGCGTTCGCTCGCGCGAGCAGGCACGTGAGTCTCCTCGTGACGAGTTGCAAATAAAAAACCGGAAAGTACAACAAAAATACAGATGATCTAAAACAATGCATTAGCAGCCGCATACCACAGTGTGTATGTTTCTAAGGATTAAAACTTGTTTCATTCAATACTGAGCCTGTATGAAAACAGTTGCGCACAATTGCGGTCCAAAAATATCGAACTTACAAGAGTGAATAAAGCCACTGCAATAAGTCTCTCTAGCATTCCGCAGCGTTGACTGATATGTATGGAACGAAGTATAAAGTAGCTCATACTTTGTCTTTCGTTCATTACGAAGTCGTTCCTCGGTATTTTGAGAATGGCTGCCCACAAACAAATGATATGAAACAAAACACCGACAGCGCATGCCTCTTGTTGCTAAATCTCCTCAGACAGAAATATCAAAAAGTGCAAAACAGTAACAGATGATCGGCCCACGAAAGAGGCCGCGTTTCTACCCGAAAGCTCGCCTAGTGCAGATTTAGCCCCCAGCGTTTCCCCGCAAACCTAACGGTAACGCATAAGTTGCAGTTGCCCGAAAGCGTGAGAAGCAGTTGGGGATCTTTGAATGCTATCGTGTTCCACTGTTACAGGCGAAGCTTAGGCGTGCCCGAATTTTTTGAACTCTTTTCTGTCAAAAATATCGATTAAGTGAAATCACGCGTCCTGTATCCTTATAAGCTTGCGGTATATTAGTAGGGCCACAGTGTGGCAATTTATGTACAGCATGTCAATGTTTACGCAAATCTAACAAGCATCATAAGTTCTACCCTTTTATGCCTTCGTTTCAACTTGTTGAACGGACCTAAGAATTTCTTTCAGTTACATAGTGCAACAGCAGCTTCGCACGCGCGCCGGCGATCATGCCGACATCTTTCTGGCATCCTGCAATTAACGTGAACCCGCTTCTGCAGTCAGCCGTAGGGGAAATTCCTCGAACGATTTTGATGTTCGTGGCTGCAAAATGTGTCTTTCCCTTCTCTATGGTAAATATAATTGTAATTTCTGCTGTCAATGCGAAGGATTTTTGGCCTCATTATTGGTAGTTCGCGATTTTGTAGTTTGGTAGGTTTGGTAGGCGCTCACCCCTAAATACCTGAAAAATATTGTGTGACCGATGATGGAATTCAACGTCAGCAGCCAGGTGCTTTAACTAGTAGGCCACGATCGCACGCATATTTCTCTCGTTCGAAGGGGAGCTAGCTGTTTAAAACATTCGGTGCATGCGCCGCGTGCCACTTTGCCGTCTTTTTTTTTTTCTTGTGTGAGCTCCCGCTTTGAGGCGCCATGTTACACCATACAATCTCTTGGACCGGCCAACTTTCCTCGGCAGTTTCCTCGTATCAGTCTACGCAACCTAGAAACTGAGCGACGCTGTACAAACTTCATGATCGCCCAAGTCGATCAAGTTTTACTATATATTTGCAGGAGTTGAACTGCCAATGTCTACTCAATTTGCACAAACACGTTAGTTCATCTAGTTTGCCAAACGCCAAACAATGCTGGATAGCCACGTACCTCAAAAATGTTTCGCATAACGTCAATTTCCACACGGCGTGGGATTTGCACAATTTTGTTTTCAGAGCATTCGTACCCTACGCTTTTCTCATTTTGCTGAGGCTTTTTTAGACAATCGTACTTTAATCAGACGATATTTGCGTATGGATTTAAGTAGGAATTCAAGTTCTGTTTGATCCTGCTGATTATAGTTCATATTAGTGCTTCTAGTATAGGGTAGAGACAGAGAGTGAGAAATAAAAGCAAGATAAATGCAGCGAGGTTAACCGGAAGATATCTCCAGTAGGCTACCTTTTACCGGGTAAGGGAAACGGAGGGGTGCAAGTTGAGCTAAATGAAGAAAAAGAAAACAATACAGAACAGTCTATGTTGGCGCTGTCACGCAGTCATAGGCAAGTAGAGTTTGCCTGAATGGTTATGCACTGTGATCAGGAATAGTGTAATTGCTCACTTTTTGCGCCTCTGGTACTTTGCACCTTTGTCTGCTCCTCTTTCTTGAGGCTTCTATCTTTAGAACACGACCAATGGCAGGCGTCACGCGTTCGGAATGTCAACCAGAAATAAATTTTCGCCGAAGAAAGGACCAAAACATTATGACGAGAATAACCTGCTACTGTAACTGCTATTAGCTAAGATGTAACCTACGTACATGCAACTTAAGCAAAGAAGGAAGAATAGAATTACATATATATTCGTTTTGATCCAGCCCCTCTTACAATGTCCTAAGCGTTAGCGAAGCATCATCCAAAGCTAATTAGCTCAATTCCTTCCTATAATTGAGGGTGCCTTTGTTCTTCGCATTCCAAAGCGGGACGAAGTACACATTCTTCTTTAATGAAAATTTTCCGGGCCCTGTGTGCTGATGCGTTTTGTAACGTTACTGTTGCTTAGATAGCTATCTAGAAACATTTCCTCGTTTTTCTTTTCAGTTCAGCTTTATTCAACATCTGTCAGATGTTTGGAACACCGACAAAAGGCCAGAGAAGGCTCGACTGGGTGCGTGAACCTGAGCATGGCCATACGACGGTATCAATTTCATACATATACAACAGGAAATCAATATGCAGTAAATGAGATTAAACTACAAAAACTACACAACAATGGAAACAAATTGTAAATATCTGCACAAACGAAAGCTATAAAATATAAAAAATATCACGAAAAAGTCAGTGAGATAAAAACGAAAAAAAATGTAGAGAAAGAGTCAATATTTCAACACAACGCATAAAGTTAGAGGGTTATATATATATATATATATATATATATATATATGCTTCGTAGTTCATTCAAGGAGAACATTTCTACAACTGTCGCACTTTTTTGCCAACTCATATAGCAATGTTGGTAATCTGTACCTTAGCAGTCGGTTACCGAAGGTCTTGTGGCATCTGTCAACTTGCCATTTTCCTGAATTGCACGTGTGATATGCAGGGTTTTTTTTTTTTTCAACCGATAGCCAGTGACTTCAGAAGGCAATATTTATTTTTGCGCATGATAACATTCTGCTGCTCATTGCGATCGTCGCAACAAACCTGTAAATCGTGCGACCATATAACATTGTCCTCCCACAGACTCGACAACTGTGCCAATAATAATTGGGTACTGAAGCTTGGATGCGCCGACAATAAAGGTTTAAAATTTTCAGGCGTTTGGTGTACAAATAATTTGTTAAATATGTTGAAATGCTCTATTGTCAAGTGGGGGTGATGTTGAAGAACACAGTAGCAATACTGTGAACGACAAAACTAATTTTATTGGGCGAACTTGTGCCCACAAAACAGGCTACACTTATAGCACAACGATAGCGGCGAACACGGTCGGCGATCGTCGAAAACCTGATCAGCAGGTCAAGCGCGTCGGCTTTTATACAGCAGTCGTCGAATGTTCCAGACTAATCGTTGGGACCCGCGTGCCTTCTACGAAGTTCTACACCATTCGTGTCACACGATGAAGTCAGATAACACAAGGTTCGACGACAACAGACCGCGGATAGAAGCATCGATAACTTTCCAGAAACTTTGGATATATGCAGGCGCGTCCGGCGCTGTGCGATAACATTTGTTAGGCGGCGAAACGTGGTCGCCCGATAAAGATAAGTACACGTGTCACTATCATTGGATGAAAAACTTTAATTTCTATCTCGTCTTTTTCGACTCAGAACTGAAGCCTCGCAAAAGAAAACGCCAAAATGCACTTGTTATGCAGCTGGCGTGTGTAGAACAAATCTTACCTATTCACAGTTTTCATTATCTGCAAGTTTTTATACTTTGAAAGCGGATCTATAGCAAATACAAATATTTACATATTCGAAAAAGCGGTTGTTGTACGCATCACTATTTTGGTCCGTGTGGAATGTAGATTTTCAACGGTTTCTTCTGGGAGACACCGCTACCTTTTGGTCTAGAACCTTGCAGACCTGCCAGCGTCTGCGGGAACTACTCGAAGGAATAGGAACTGCCTTCAGAGTGAACCTGACAGCGATGACACCGAGCTGTCACCGAGCTCCTTCGAGCGGCGCCACTTGGGACGATGAAGGCATCGAGGTCTACAAACACCGGAAAGCGAAGCGACGAAATGTCAGCGGGTGCTCCTCATCAAGTTTGTCGACTGCGGCTTCCACGTCAAGAGCTCCGGAGCATACAATTCACAATGTGACCCGCTCAATAGACAGGCCACCTCTGTTTATCCAGAGGCGCTCGCTCCAGGCGAGATAAAAAAAAAACGTCACAATTATTAACCGCCAGAACGTCCTCGCTATCCATTGGACCACAAATATCCTCCGTACATCTCGATTAGATCCGAACGTCCAAGTCCCGTTTAGATCGTGCAGTGGATAACATGTGGATATTAACTTCGGCATGTCCCATTTAAGACAACCTTCGGACATGCACACTATTGAACTTCTGGGATCTCAAAAAACCCAAACTTTAGTCCCATGGATGTCCGAAGGACGTTTTCAATGGAATGTCCCATGCCGGCCATATGTGGAACCAACACGCACAATCCAACACGTGTTAGTGATCATTTCGCGGAATGTTAAGTTTCTTTTACGGCTGCCTTCAGCGCACGCTCTTCCGAAAAGACATGTCAGCCAGCAACGCGAAGCTGCTGCACCCAGGATCAAACTTCCATTGCAGAAGATAAATGGAGAAGTTGCAATTAACGACCAAAACTGCACACGCATATCGGGAGGAAACGTCACAAAGCGGTAGGCAGAGCGCCGGAACCGCTGCACATTACCACCTACCACAAGGCATAACCGAATCAATCATCTCCTACGCCCCCACTCTCTCCGAACTTGCTGAGAAAGCTGAGTACTGTAATCTCTGCAACGGCTGCAACCGCTGCCGTAGAACAGAGTGGTGACTGCCTTTACCAAGTCGAATCGCCAATGTCCGTTGCATGCACGCTTTGCGCTGATTTGCACGTAGTCGCTCACATGACTTATCGCTGCTGTTTTATTGGATCACTTCGCGCTTCTCTCTAGAGTCGGAACGCTTGAAGGTTGCTAGGTTGGTGCGCTCCGCGCTCTCACACGTTCCGCTTAGGAAGGAAAAAAAAAGACTGAGGAAAGGCCCTACCCCCTCCGCGCGCTAGGAGAAAAGTGTGGAGGAAGTGACGTAGTAGGTTGCCCTCTTCTTTTTCTTTTTTTTTTCTTTTTTTTTCTTTCTCTTGCTGTAGGTGCCCTGCTTTTGGGCCACAATGACGGCTTTGTTATGATTCTGTGCGATCAGACGTGTTGCTCCATAGGTTTCATACCGTGACAGAGGCGCCGTATGGGCAGGTTTGCGTTATTCTGCGTATTTTGTTGCGCTGTGTTATCTGGACCATGCTCTCCCGGATGTTGCTGTGGCCTGGTGGGACAGGAGGAAATAAAGCTCGTGGAATGAACGCGCATGCAACGCTGTATGTAATGTACTGCGCCACGGCAATGGCAACGGATGAAGGAATTTCCGCGGGAAATTTTGTCCTCTTAGGCGGAATCATGCTAACGTGCCATCGCAGGCCGAAAACGATGCTTTCCGGAACTGTACAATGAACTTCTTGCAGGTCAGTGATAGCTGCTTTTGACAGCGCATGGTGCATTTGCGGCACGTAGAACGTACGTTATGAAATAATGCATAGTCCTGGTTTTAGAACATTCCTGTTCAGTAACAACTTGCTTTTGTGCATATTAAAACGCATGTTGCTCAACTGCTGCTTGTTTCTCGCAGTACTCGCGACAGCACCAAGTCCTTCAAGCAGAGCGCATTCGAGGTTCATACACACCTGCACAGGTGTACCACAATGCACGTGCTGATAGAGCGCTACGCAGAATATGCGCATTTTGCTGCTCTCGCCACGTGCGCCGACCAGTCGACGCTTCATCCGGGAAGATGGGAAAGAAGCGGCTGCCTTGACTTATTAAGGAACGAAGGCTCCTTACCCCAGGCCTATCTGTGCGCGCGAGAAGTGCAGGGAAGCGAAGGATATCTGATGCGCTGCAAGAGTGAGCAAGGCTCCACAGAACGTACATACGCCAGTGAACACATCAAACGGCTGTTCCATGGTCGCCCGTAGCCCGGTTCTACACGCGTACTGTTCTGCACCATGCGCCGGCTATCACAAAACTTTACTTCCGTGAAGCTTCACTTACCATGGGAAGAAGACACCTCAAGCCGCAGTCAATGAATCTAAATGCGGAGTAAGAAATGACATTCTGTTTCCTCGCCGGCGCGCTGTCGTAGTGATGCGCGGCCACCCGAAATTTGCTCAATAAAGCACGGCGATTTCTCAAGCCACAGCGAGAATACGTGTTTGTGCTGATAAACTCCAAATGGATCGCAAATGCGTCGATGTGTCGTACGTGTCTCCAATGCATTCTTGCAGTGCAGTGAGAAGGCGTAAATTTTTTCGTATCGCCAGACGTCTAACTCGCAAGTCCGTCTGAGAGACCCAGGAAGTCGAAGCAGAGAAAAGAAAGTAGAAGGCAGCGATAACGGTGACCTTTTCTAAAAACATGAAAAAACTTGGCAGCGGCCGGTGCTTGCGGTTGATGAGAACAGTTCAGTTGGCTGGCCTGATAAAGCATGTTTATTTCCATAAAAGCCTCTAAATGTAGCCGATTCGACCTCACGGCCCAATAGGCGAAGTTCATTATGAACTTCTTTCAACATGACTTCGGCAACCGTAATTTGATGAGACATCGCGATTACATCTTTTTGTTTAGTATTGCTGCGGAGCACGCGTATCCGAGCAGCCCGGTTGCGCGCAGCTCAGTGTGGTTTCGTGAAAAATGTAAACAGGAGAGGAAAACTGGCCCCACGTGATGGCGGAGCAACGCCAACTTCCGGCTTCACTTAGCTTCCCAAAGAGTGACGTCAGTGCCCCTCCTCAGTTTTCCTTCGTCCATAATTCGCGCGTTTTCTCTGAACGGGGGGCTTGTGTCAAGTGCCGATGAGCAGGGTTGCCAGATTTGGCGATTAATAGCCAGTCAATACTGAAAAAATTCGGGCAAAAAAAAAAAGCTCACTGCTGCTACAAGGATATGTAGGTAATCTCGAAGGCCGTGTTTTTAGGCAGTGTCGGCGTTGGGAGGAATTACGTTACATCGAATTACGTCACAGCAGCACGGCCTTTGCTACCACTGTGGTCTCTGCATGCCCCTAGCGTATGCCTTACCATTCCAGGCATCAAGAAGAACGCACAAATGCCGTCAGCAGCATTGAAGCAGGCAGTATTCTTGCGATTACATGAGGTCCACAGGGACCACTTACATGTTTACACAGATCGGTTGGTGATACGCTCCAGTTCAGCAGCTGCAGTATTTGTCCCAGCAAAATCTACAGTGATAAAATTCAGGACATCGCAGTTGACCTGAACGATGGCTGACGAACTTGCAGCTCTGTGTGCAGCAATGCAATTGATCAATCAGGAAACGCCCCTTAAATGGCCGTTCTACTGCGATCCAAGGCCGCCCTCCGGAGTTTGCCCTCTCCATTACACCGTAGACCCCACGAACGACCTGTCGCGAACACACGGGAAATTTACCAATGGGCAGTTGAGACAGGACATGGCATCGTGTTTGAATGTTTGCAAATTGATTGTGGCATCCTTGCAAACGAGCAAACAGACGCAGCCGCTCGACCTTCACATACCAGTGCCGATTTCATTGCTATCCCGCTGTCAAGAATAGACGCAGCGGGAAAGCTCCGTGTGCTTGCTCGTGAGCTTACGCTGGCCCAATTAAATTCGGCAGACATTAAGAACCAGCACCTTTATACCTTAGATCCTGATCGGTAGCTCCGCCTTCCACATGGTTTACAACGACGGGCGGCAACTCTCATCTGTCGCCTATGGCTTGGTGGTAACAGTATCGCTATAGGTAACAGTACCAATGCGTACTGTTACCTGATAGGAACAGCCACAAGTCCAGACCATAGCGCACCTACTGTGATTGTCGTCGTTCCAATGCACAAGTCCTCAGCAACACGCTCGACAGCACTGACAACCGCCCTTTACGGAAGGCAGAAATCTTGGAGCCTGGTCCCAGCCGACGATGGCACGAACTGCTTTAAAAGCGCTCGTGTGCTTTTTAAAGAAAATGGGACTCATTGAAAAACTATAGGATGTGCGAACTGATGCGCTCCTTTATTTCTTTTATTTTTTATTCATCTCTTGTTTTCTTATCTTTCCTACCCTCACCCCATCCCCCTGTGCAGAGTACCCAAGCGGGCTCCAAATCTGGTGAGCCTCTCTGCCTTTCGCCTCTTATTTTCCTTCCTTCCTACATAGCCAAAGCGCAGCATGCTCTCCAAAAAATAGCGCAGCTTTGCCATCGTAGTTATTTTGCCAGATCGAAAGATAAGTCCTCCATCTACTGTTTCTAAGGAACTTGCTGTCCTTTTTTTAATACGAAACGGCTTCTTCTAGCCATCAAAATGGCAATGCGGGAGTACTTTCCCATCCATGGCTCGGGCCTCGGTCTAACGCCCCTCATATATCATGGATAACTCGGTGGGCACTGCATTAAACAACAAACTTGCAGCGTCTTTTCCGAAGCATGTGGGTCTAAGCCATTGGGAACGAGAAACAAATCAGGATGATATTCCTTGGGACATTATTATTCGCGGTCTTCTCTGCCAACGGATTTTAGCAAACGTAGAACCTTTATACCATTTGTATTTTTCTAATATGACCCCTTTAGGGCCAGATTTTGTCTTCGTTAACGCGAATTTATCTGTTAAGTGCTGCGCGTAAAATTGATTTTTAGCTTAGATTACATCTGAGGATGAAATAAAACTTCGCACTTTTACTTTGTTTCATATTGCTTTCTATTATTCTGTGCGTACGTTTTCCTATACACTTCTTTTGTGAAAAGCTAAATCTTGGTGATGTTTTGATATATCTTTAGGTATACTTGAATAATATTTTCGTCTTCCCTAATTATGAAAGCGTTATGTGTTTGCTGACTTGATTACAACAAAGTTGTGATGAAAATGGATGGTTACAGGGTATCGTAAGAACTATGCCTATAAAGGAGCTTTAAAGACCAAGTCAGGTCAGTGAGTGACAGGCTTGAACCTCGACACACGAAAAAGAAAACGTTGAATCACATGGAAAGCTTTCGCAGAGTTTTGGAAGAGAGGATGGCCGTATGCGCAATGCATACAGATGGTCTCGCCGTGGAGTGGCCAGTGACATAAAGCTTGAAGGATTTTCGGTACAGTGTGTCTGTATTACTCCTTTTATGCGGGTGCGTGTCTGATGTGTTGAAAGCTTGTATATATAACATGATAAAAAAAAACATTTAAAAGCCACAGGATATACTGCGTGTCTCAGTGCACCAATCGAGTGGCGAAGGAGGAAATAAGTCTTCATTCTTTTTCGGCAGACGCGTGTCTGAAAAGTAGTGGGCGATGATGCGCCTGATCGGCTAACATGTGACTGCGCCAATGAAAGCTTGTGTCGTGCACTACTGTGGGGAGAAAGACTTCTTCTGGAGCGGCATCGCTAAGCAAAATGCTCATTGTCGACGTCGATCACCACAGCCTAAACATTAAGCGTTTGTAACGTTGAGGGTGTAGCTTAGGTGAACGGGAAGTTCAAGGTGGCACGAAAAGACAAGCTAACGAGTCAGCGGCTACTGCCTACGACCAGGGTTGCCAGGTCCAAAATGTGAAAAGTAGCCAAAAAAGTAGCCAACTTTGGCCACATACAGAAATGTAGCCAAAAAAGTAGCCACGTTATGGAAAAACGTTGCATTTTCATTTATTACGCAACTCTGAAGACATTATCACAGCCAACACTTAAAGCTGCTTTTAGTAAATGTAGGAACATACAAAAAATATTATGAAACGTGTATAAATGACTACAGCTAAGAGTGCTTTGATCAGCATGTAATATGACTAGAATATATATCACAAATCAGTATCACAGCTCCAGTACAGGTGTAAATGTCTGAGTTAATCTTGGCACACATTTCTCGAAGAATGTGCGCCAAGCATTGTCAGCAAAATTTTGAACAAAGGGACGAAAGCGATCGCTCGAGGCATCCTCGAGCGATCGCTTTCGCGATTATTTAGGTGCGATTTTGCGTTTTGGCATCGGACGCGTCGCAGGCCTTTTGTTACGCTCTGCAAAGTGAGATGCCCAGTCGCGCGAAATCTCGCAAAAGTGATCGTATTCTTGAATACAGCTGTATATTTTCAAGCTGGGAACACATAAATGGACCGACTACGAAGAGAGCGCGCCGGCCAGACCGGCCGCTGACATGCTGGTATAGCATGTTTACGTTTATCCCGTGGTCAGCTGTCCAAGTGTTCGATTTTGCAAACTTCGGGCGGCTTCGGGTTTTCTTAGGATCCCACCTCACGGTGACTTCCCATCAGGACCGGCACTAGCTGGCTACCGTCTGGCTGCCAGCGGGCTGCCAGAACTCCGAAAATCGAAGAAGCCCAATGTGCGGAAGGCCTCACGCGGAACGTCAATGCGAAAATGGAACATGCTGTGACGTCACCAGTGCGAAATCCTTTGCATGAAATGAAAGCGCGCGAGTCAGATTGACGATGATGATGGACCAGCTTGAAAAGATTTGAAGTGCCGTCGTCGTGCATTGGCCTAAATATTTGCTAATGTTGCTGCATAATATGAACCCCACATGTTCCTACTCAATTTTTACAATAGTCAAGGTATTTCAAAAATAGCCAAAAAAGTAGCCAAGTAGCCAAGGCATTTTTTTCCCCGCCAAAAGCCTCGAAAAGTAGCCAATTTGGCGCAAAGTAGCCAAATCTGGCAACCCTGCCTATGACACAAGATAAGGCTGTTAGAACGCCACCGCAACAGTTGATTATTTGTAGACCCGTTAGGCAGCTGTGGCAAGTTTTCGAGTACCGGCGGAAAATGAATGGCGCGTTAATATTGAGAGCCGGTTGATAGCTTTAACAGGCCATATGCGACGCTGCGCACATTCGGGGAAATGTGTTTCAAAACATTCTTCCGGTCTTACTTTTTTAGCGCGGTAGTTTTATGACGGGTTTAAACGCACTAATTTATTGCGCTTGAAGTACCACTACTCATCAGAGCCAAATAACCAACTAATCAATTTTTTTTATCCCGGCTATGACGACCGTATATCGATGGGAGAGAAATGCAAGAACGTCCGTGTGCCGTGAAACAAGCGAGCAGGCCATGCTGCATATGCATGATAGTCATGTATACTTAGGCGAGGCGTCGATCGTTATATTCAAGAATGCCATTTACATATTTACGTGGGGCGCGCAAGCTGCGGCAAAGCGTGCGCACCGCGCGGCTGAAGAATACAACAAAAAGCTCATGCAAATTGATAAGACTGCCATCGTCAAAAATAAACTACAATTCCTATGAGCCTTACCTTGAATGTGAGATGTCTGTACAAAATGTCCTTGAATAGTAAAAGCGTTAGCACTGCATGCTTTGACGTACGCCGCGACAAATGAGATAACCGGCGTTTGGAAATTCCTTGTCGTCTAATAAACACGGGCTCCTCTTTCCGTATTTTTAGAAGTTTGAAGGTGATCCATAATGTCTGTTAAAAACACCTTATTTGCAAAATGGTAGCGTCATCACTGCCTTTTTTCACAGCCGATGAAGAAAAGCTCGGCGTGCCATGCTTTACCTGACAGTGAAGCATGGGAGGATTTCATCGGTCGAGGTTCACAGATCAATCAAGAATACAAACGGAAGACAACTTGTGTTGTATGAGGTTCGCTACGCCGTTCAAACATCAGGAGACACACGGGGACAGCATCCTGTCAATGATACCACATGTTGCTCGGCGCTGTTGAACTCCTCTGTTTCCCACTTGAAAGAGAATACGCGCCCCCACTTCCAAGTTCCAACTGTTCGCCATTTTGAACAGTGAACTTCTATAATGTTTTGTTGAATGTGGCTGTTATACATCACTCCACTGTGCCGAACAATTTGTTTTAATTCAGCGCATACAAATTAAAAGGGTGCAAGTAAACATAAGAAAGAGATTTATCGTAGGCTAATAAATCAGTTAATGGGTAACATTGTAAATTATCACCTTGAAGACAAATTAGCAGCGATAAGAGCAATCACTGCACTAAGCAATAAAAACAATAGAAACTTATCACTGGCACTTGTGATCAAGAAAATGCGGAAGTGCAATTCGGAAGCCCATTGAACTGTGCATCTCAGCCATGCAGTCACATGGTGTACGGCGTATAGGTCTAAAGGTGAGCAATTAGGCTGCTTAATAGCCGAGAAATTTAATAAAAAGAGTGATCGATACGCTGTGATTCTGATCAGGGATTATTTAAAGTACCAGCGGATTGTTTGACGTCATTGCAAAAGCCTACAACGGTTCCGAGATTATTGTACATGACGCATTGACGTAACTGCATGTAGAGCACATAGGCTACATGCATTCTAAAACTTAAATGGCGAGAAGCAATGACTACACGATATTCAGCCCACGATGAAGGATTAGAAAAAGCACTGCGAATAGTTACTTTGTACATCAGAGAAGAAGAAAAATAGCACGTTACTAAATTGTCAGCATTAATGAAAGCCCAAGTATGCAATAGATCTTATTCATTAGAGCATGCAACAACTAACGTTACGGTGAGACAAACTCAGTTTGAAATTATAAATACAAGTTCGAAGAGAATGAATAAACGCAAACTAAAACTAAAACTTAAGCAAGCCACTACCGTAATTACAGCATTAAGATAACGCAGACGATCAATCCACAAGAAGCCCTCGGAGTGATAGTGCACACGACGCTTTAAAAACTTCATATTGGCGGCCAACGTCCTACATTCATAAAAGTACGACTGCTTCATAAACGCACAACATATTTCCACAACATGTCTTCATACTAAAGAAAAGCAAGATTGGTGTTTACATTAAAGAAAACGAGGTTATTTGCAATGAAGCGTACTCAGGCAGTTGAAGAAGACAAGACAGAATCCGCAGTAAAGGGGCTGGGCGGGGAAGAGGAGAATTATTATTGAGGCTCCGGCTTCTGCTTTAGCCGAGTGGGCAAACCACTCTTCCCAGATAGTGCATCCCGAAAATTTAGACGGCTCATCCGACAGTCCAGACGGGCGAATAGCTTTCTATGAACAAGCTGCGAATAACAATGAATGGCTGCCTGATGAAGGCTTAGTGATAAACATGCCACCATTCCTTAGCGTTGTGGCAAGAAAATGGCACAAGTGGCGACACTCGCAACAAAAGCCTGAACATTGGTTTAAATGGAAGGACAGTTTGATTCTGACTTTCTGCATGAATCCAGATGAGTGGCAGTATGAGGCACTATTCTGCTTTTCAAGTCCAGTATGCCACTGGAGTATGTTCTGGAGAAACAGCTACTTCTTGACTCACTGAACCTAAATTGTCGCTGTTATTGCTTCTTGCGCTTGTCATCTATCTAGAGATTTGCAGCGACCGGTTCTAGAAAAAGGTCCGAAAACGCTCAAAGCGTTCTTCGAGCTACTAAAGCTCTTTCCGCACTCCTGGACTGAGCGAAGCTACAACGTTCGACAAGAGCTTGCAGGGATGCTAAGCGTCAATTGCTTGGATAAGTAGTGTCCGTCGATGTTGGAAGGTGTCAGGCGCGAGCATCAAGACACCTATAACTCCCAAGAAACCCACAGGGAATAGACGAAGAGCAGGAAGAAAGAGAGGAAAATTCTAGACATGTCTCTACATCAAATGATGCCGTCCAAGTTGCGTCATCAAGTTTATTGCATATAAAACTTCATCAGTAAGGTGAGAAAATGCGAGCTCTTGTAGAAGCGGAGCTTCGGTTTCAATTATGAAAAGAAGCAGAGCCAAAGCACAAAACATTTACACGAAGAGCAATCGTTGTGCAGGGCTACAACAGGCGTGAGAAGAAACACTGTGAATGGATGCGCCTAAAACTTAAGCATTAGTCACGAAGTGCAGAAATACTGGCACTGGTTATAGAAAGCATTGGGTAGGTCTTCTTACTCTCCCATCAAGACACGAAGTTGCTCAAGCTTAATATACACTGGGATGACACTGCGTCTGGGAGCCAGGAGGTGCATGAGACGCATGCTGTGGGAAAGGAGAAAGAAAGTCACTTTGTGAAGAAAGAAGATGACATCCCCATAATATATACGGAATTATACTGCTGCGGAGGCTATCCTCCAGGTACTGCGATGTTGGAAGTTCCGTTTAAATTACCTGACACAACTGTATCATAACAAGCCAACAAACAAAGACGCCAACGAAGACATAGGGGATATTACTTGCACTTACTAATTGAATTTAAAGATGATAAATGAATTGCAATGAAAGTGGATGAAAAAACAATTTGCCGCAGGTGGGGAACGATCCCACGACTTCTCATTACGCGCACGATGGTCTAACGGGTGCGTAATGCGAAGATGTGGGATTGTTCCCCACTTGCGGAGGGTTGTCTTTTCATTCACTTTCATTGCCATTAATTTATCATTTCTTTAATTCAATTAGGAAGTACAAGTAATTTCCCCTATGTTTTCCTTGGTGTCTTTTTTTGTTGGCTTCTCATGATATATTTCATAAAAATAGGGCCCCTCGGTTAACCCCCTTTCTTCTCCTTATGACAAACTGTACTACGGGAGAGGCCTTACGACCTCACCAGAGAAAAACGAAAATTTGGAAGACGCTTATGTTTCGCCTTTAAGAGCGGAACGCTATAGCATTCAAGGACCCCGACGACTTTTCATGCTTCCCGGCAACTGCAGATTATGTAACCGTAACGTTTACCGTGAAACGCTAGCGGTGAACGCTATGCACGAAGACAAGCTTTCTAGTTGAAACACGGCATCTTGCGTGGGTCGATCTCCTGTTATTGTTCCACACCTTTAATATTTCAGTGTGAGAATAGCTAACATAAAAGATATGTGCTGTCGGTGTTTTTATTACATTTGTTTGTGGGTTAATTGCCGTTCTCAAAGTTCCGAGGAATAACTTTTTAAAGAATGAAAGACAAGGTATGAACAACTGTTGTGGTAGAAGAGTGGTTAGGTATGCATGGTTTGGAATTTGGTACGACATTCGCTTTACCGAAGCGATGTTCGACGCTGGACGTCGGACGCGGGACCTAGGGCCAGCTTGCATGAACATTTATTTAATAACGGTAATAATAATGAATTTAAGAACGCCTTCTGAAATGTTCCCTACGCAACGCCTAGTCTGCACAAGAACGCGTTCTTAAATTCGTTATTATTTTCGTTATGAAATAAATGTTCGTGCAAGCCGCCCCTTCACGCTGGACGTCGACGCCATCTTTTTCTGCGACACGGGCCCTTAACGCTATCAAGTTAAAATTGCAGTTTCTTTATGCTTCAGTACGGTGCAACGGACAAGCGATTGCCAGTGGTTCACTCTGCCGTTCACAGATCCTGCATTGACTGGGCACCATTCGGTGTGACTTCCAAGCAGGACGTTGTGCCACGCGCAACTGGAAGGAAGATATGTTGTAACGTATCGGAGAAATCAGTATGGCGAGCTCTTAATATCCCACTAACACAGGCATTTTATTTGTGAGCCTCGCAGTGTAGTTTGCAAAGGTGCGTTTGCATTAAGAAATATTGCCATATAGTGTTGTTGCGAAGAAAATGACGAGCCGACAGAGAAAACCTCGAGAAACTCATGTCCAAGAATTTTGGACATGGCCCGTTCAGCTATCTGTCGAATTTACCCGCAATTCACCAGCTTAACTAGATTGGCCGCCTTTAAAAAAATGATTTTGGAAGGCTTCACGAATTTCAGGGACTTTTTAGCAGCATCGAGAGGGTACGCCCTTTTATTAACGTGCGTATTCGCTGCCCTTGAGTAACGTCTGTGCTGCGTTATAGCAGAATTTGGTCTAAGAATATAACACTACCATAACGTAGCAGGAAAATTGGGAATAAGATACGTAAATAACGAAGGTTATTAGAAGAGCACGTCGTGTCACCGTTCTTAACTGAAGAAGTTCTGCGACCTTTTCGATATATCATTCGTCAAAATGCTACCCTCTGAGTTACGCCTGCGCATTGTGGTGAAGTTGCACACATGGCCGCGTGGCGAATTCCCAAAATTCTTGGATATGTCCGTGGAAGCATTCAAAGTAATGTGTATAGTGATTACATTACCTCCTAATCATGAACGTCGGTACCCCATCTATTGAGTCTAGCGGTGGGAAAGTGCCAATAAAACTAAGACGAAAGTCTCTTCTAGAATAAAACAATTCTAAATAAAAAAAGTAATTGATTACAAGGCCACCAATTAGATGCAACCTCATAGGAAAGAGTGAGAAAATTGTGCAGCATTTTGCACGCACAAGTTTATAAACGACAACGAAGGCAGAAGCTGACCAACAGACGGCATAAATTGCGCGTTCACTGTTTTGCTCCGAGAAAATTGTTTCAAGTAATACTTTCAGTATTCATAGACCGGCGAAGCGCCAACATTAGACGTACTGCAATGGTGGCACCCCGTGACAAACAGTTGCGACAGAATAGTAGAGTGGCTTGACACTCCTGATTTCCCCAGGGGTGCCTGGGATTAGGCAGCCAATCTCCATGTTCTATGCGTAAGGCGTTGCTCTTTACCTCGGCGGTCTGGCAGCACCTTCTTAAATAGGGACGGTGCTACAGGTCGTTTTTTTTTTTTTTTTGTGACGGATGACATTTCTTAGAATATATGGTCCCGCACTCAAGGGAGCGCAGATCTAACAGATTTTTTTCATACTCTGAGCATATTTGTAGCGCTGCCCATTCACTCTTTCTTTAGGAACGCAAGCCTGCTCAGGTGCCTATACCCGCAGCGACACTAAGCAGAAGGTCGTATAGGGCCTCATTGGGGGCCGCCTTTTCGCAGGAATGGAACATGCGATTGACATTATGAGAAAAGTTAGGTGCATCTGCAAGTGCTCTTTGTGGTCAACGTAAACCCTCGTCTAGCACATCGCTGGTAGACTGCGCAGTATTTTAATGGTAAGCTCTTGAATTATTCATATTAGCATGCCATGAGCAAAGCAAATTTTTTCGCATAGAATCAAGGACAATTTATAGTTATTTACTCCAAGTGTAATTCATGTATTGGAGATGAATTTGTGAAATCTCCCATGCTTTCAAGCCCTTGTTGCTATGCCAAATGTGATTATTTTTCTGCCTCTACAAACTGCTTAACCACGTCTTAATTACACTCGCTAATAACACGCCAAACGTGCTTATCATGATTTTGCCAATGGTCAGTCACTTCCCATGCAGCAGACTAAGCCGTCTTACAGTTGTAATATTATCTGTCTCTATGCCGAATGCAGGTAGCGCTCGCGATGATTTGATAAATTGAAATAAATTGTTGAGTTCTGCGTGCAAAAACCCGATCTCAGTATTAGGCACGCTGTATAGCGGAGACTGCACAACAATTTGACCAGCTGCTTTTCCTTAACGTGCATCGAATGGACGGTACACGGGCGTTTTCGTATTCAGCAGCTTTCGGAATTCCAGCCGCCGCCGCTAGTATATAAACTTCGACGTCAGGCTCAGCCGCGCAACGTCTTATGCACTAAACAACTGCGGGGGTTGAAGACCTGGGAGCACGTTTCAAATGTACAGCGGAACCTAGATGAATGTCCCCATTAAAAAATTAAAGACAAAGAAAATTATTATGTGTACGCTGTGTTACTACCGCACCGGAAAAACCTGTGCATTTACTACAATATGGTATACAGCCAGCATATGTATTATTCGAAGGAATACATAAACTTTAAAAGAAATGCAAAGGCGTCAAAAAGAAGTAAGAAATCCATTAGAAACCTCGGGCCCAAGGCTAGCCATCTCAAGAGCATCGAGAACAGCCTCGTCAGATGCGTTACATACGTATCGAGATCAAGAACTGTCTACTGAGTGATCTCGACGAAAAACAGCCATGCAATTTGGCAACATGTTGTAGCATTCCAGGTGCCACTCCAAGCGGGCAAGGATAGTTTTTTTTAGTTATCTTTCCTACGCAGCTCGCATGCAAGCGGTATAGGATGGTATGAGGCAAGTTCAAGCGGAGGCTTGCCGTGCTTCAGGAGAGGGACCAATCGACTTGTCATCCATTCTTCGGGAACCATGCCATCTTGCGAGGATACGTCGTAGAGATCTAACATTTCTCTCCTGGCGCAATCACTCAGGTTGTACAATGCGTGGTATGATATTGCTCCTACCATTGAAAAATATTCTGTCTCGTTTCGGAGATGAAGAACGCCAACACAGAGCAAGAGCCACCTCAAGTTCCTCCATCGTGAAAGAAAGATACATGCGGCAGTCACACGAACCAGGGATGTCATTGGGGGCAGGAGAGCCTGGACCGGTTGCTTGGCCAGCGATCCTTGCACAAAAGTCTTCTGCAACCTCCGCATCCAGCCGCTTCTCGTAGAGCACCAGCGCTTTGAATAGGAAGCGTTGTTCATGGAGGGAACGCAGACCACGTACAGTACTCCAGATGCGTGAAAGCGGCTTCTGAGGGTCTAGTGACTGGCAAAACAATGTCCAACGTTGAGCAATATATCCATGCGATGCTGGATTTTCTTTTGTATTCGCCTGGCTGTCCTAAGCTGAAACACTAGGAAACTTCGCCTGCAACCTCGACCTTTCACTCCTGAATGATGGCAGCCCAGCGTTCATATGCGGCGTGAGTTAGGGCAGCTGTCTTGACCTACCTTTCGTCTCCAGCTCTTTTACAAGATGTGCTAAATGATTTTTGGATATTGGCACTTGTACTTATCTTTATCGGGCGACCACGTTTCCCCGCCTAACAAATGTTATCGCACAGCGCGGGACGCGCCTGCATGTATCCGAAGTTTCTGGAAAGTTATCGATGCTTCTCTCCGCTGTCTGTTGTCGCCGAACCTTACGTCATCTGATTTCATCGCCTGACGCGAATGGTGTAGAACTTTGTGGAAGGCACGCGGGTCCCAACGATTAGTCTCGAACATTCGATGATTGCTGTATAAAAGCCGACGCGCTTGACCCGCTGATCACATTTTCGACGATCGCCGAACGTGTTCGCCGCTATCGTTGTGCTATAAGTGTAGCCTGTTTTTGTGGGCACAGGTTCGCCCAATAAAAGTTAGTTTTGTCTTTCACAGTATTGCTACTGTGTTCTTCAACGTCACCACCACGTGACAATATCAAGACCTACGGGAGTGATCACAGTCCCACGTAACTTATCATTTAAGGGATGTCCAGGTACTTCTTACGAAAGGATAACTTAGGAAAAGAAGAAGAGTAAGGTGCTATTCATATCTGTATTTATCATCAGCGTTCTTCTGCAAACCCTGTATTTGACTGTGTAAATATGTTCGCTGCAAGAAATCTCCCAGTTTGTTACCTCCAACCTACCTCCTGCTTTATCGACGCCGATTATCACCTTGAAGTGACTTGATTAACTTCGAGGAGAAAGAACAAGCTTTTATTTTCTGTACACCCTCACGTATCTGTCACGTGATCATCCGGCTCCGGTATGGGAGAACAGAACGCAGGGAAGGAATTTTAATTGCAGAGGCTAGACGGGGGAAACTGGAGAGAGTGTATATGTTGGTGGTGAAGCTTCCCTCTTGAACTCATGGGTTCGCGGCACTTCAAATATTTCTATTCCAGCTAATAATGAACTAATTTCTACAATTATTGTGGTTAAGCACTCCTTAGAGGCCACGCAACCACTTTCATCGTATAAACAAAATTTGCTACGGGGTTAGATCAGCGGCCCCTTTAACGGCCCTGCCTTTCACCTCGTTCAATCTCTCTCTAAAAAAGCTTCGCTTCTTTCGCATTAATTGCATGTTACAACAAGCACTTCTTTAGTTATCTATAGCTGTGACAACAGAAGGCGAGTTACGCACTCGCAATGTTTATTGCAACGTGTGCAGAGACTTCTGCACCATCGTTTTCACACAGGCGAAGAGTGCACTATCCACCTAAACACTGTTTCATCCTTCACTGGTTGCGCTGTTTGCCAATGCCTACCGGCTCATTCATCAAGCCAACGAACACTGCCGAAATGCTGACAAAGTCGATGGGGCCGTCGCCGAATGCCAATGAGAGTCGAGTGCATTCCAGCCTTGTAAATTGGGAAAGTTTCCGCGCTTCCGTCCAATCCTTTCATTCGCCCTTTTCTATAAATGCCTTCCCACAGTTCGTTTTTCAAGGTAAAGTTGGTTTCGCTGACGCACATTCTCTCACACACCGACTTCAATTACCCAGAAACCACAAGGAGATGGATCGTTCTGAATGCAAAACATGGCACCTGGAAGGGAGAACTAGAGCACTCGAAGGCGAAATCCACGCCGCCATCCTGTCAACCTTAGACGAGATGGTGAGATTGCGTTCCAAAGAACCTTGAAAACGTGTGCGCACAGGAAAACGTGAAAATATGGCACAAGAAGTTTATTACAAGTAGCTGAAAATGAACTTGAATTGGATGCGAACGAAATGACATTTACAAAATTGTAATGGCGTGTTGTATGTCTCAAGTTCCAGAATGTTGAACATATTATGCATGTATGGACTTAGAGCGAAATGAACAAGATGTTGAGATAAGCTAAAAAAAGAAATCTAGAGCACAGGATGAAATCAGCGGCGCGTCATCGTTTAAGCGGTATTTCTCCGAACACATGCACTGGTGCTCTAGTGAACAATGTTCAACAAAAGCACCTCGTGACAGGACTGCGATTTCACCGCTTCGATTCTTCCTAATTATGAATATGTTGAACAAACATCGAACATAGGTATCATAATTCCTAAATGGGAAGAGTTTCAATTTCGAATTCTAGTTTAGCGTGACCTGCCGAAGCGGGAGGCGGTGCATTATTCAATGTTGGACGAAATCTCTCCAGGCGAGGGTGTCAACCTACGGTTGACAGAAACAAAACATACGATTGACGTCTAGGGGCCGCTATAGATCCGTCATTCCCGATGACGAGTTCATTATGAATGACACCTTAAGTGGCCCCGAAACGCCAATTATTTTGTTTGCTTTCTTTCAAACTTACGCGCTCGTTACATTTACGAAATTCTACCTTGTAGCTGCAACTATACATATATAACAAATCATCGTTAACTCAAACTGCGATATCCAGTAATACCAGGCCCCGCACACTCTCAAGTTCAACAAATGGCTACAGAGGGCGAAAAATCAATCGAGGCGTGTTTCAGCGCAAGCGCGCAAGTGGAGCTACTGTAATTTGGTCGAATACTTTAATTGGTGCTTTTTCTGCTAGGGGCGCTGAACATGCTGATTTTTTTACGTTACACAAACCACTGACATAAACAATTGAGGTGTCTAAGGATGTTTTTTTACCTCAGGCAAATAGGCAGTTGATTTTTTTTTTAATTTTTTTGTTGAAGCTGCTTTTTAGTCATAGCGTCAAGGTTTTTGTACTTGATTAACCACCGACAGCCTATTGGTATCGATGTGTTTCCTGGCCGTTGGCGTTCGAATACTACGGCGGTAAAACATTCTCGAAAGCATGCTGGTTTCGTCTGCGAGTCATTACATAGACTTGCTGTAAAGAGGTCTACTCTTAGCAAAAAATAGTGCCTCACTTTGTTTAGGCGTTGATTATCATAATGAATGCGGCGGAGGTTGAATGAGTATGCTTGAAGGTACGTTTTTTCGCCGTTGATCTCCATAACACCGTAAGTACGCAAACCGATGTCACAGAACACCCGATGCATCATTGTGTGTTCTCCGTCATCACTTGTTTGCTGTACGCCTACTAATTCTTCATTTCTTCTTCAAGTGTTGTATCCTCCTTTCGTCCTTGTTCTCTTGTGCTTCACTTACAGTATGTCGTTCCGTCAGCTGTGATGCGCATTTGCAAAACCAATACGTATAATAAGACGCAGTGGTTATCATAATTTCACTACACATGTATTAAGCTGGCACATATGGTTCAGATACAGATACCTGTATGCGGACTTGCACGACGTTGATGCGGAGATTAGAATAATTATGACACCCGTAAGGAAGAGGCAGCTGACGGCCGTAAGCTGTTGCGTTCTTTCCGCCAAACTACCCGGCCTGGTAGTGCTGTAAAGATGCTGTATAAAAGTGACACGCGGTGACAGGGACATTATTATACTGAGCAGCCGACCGTACGTTTTGTAGCTTAGGTCTTCTTTCTTGTGCGTTTGTGCTACCCTTATTAATGAGCCATCTCTTGACTATGTTCTTGACTATGTAACCGCGTTTGTGTGGATGCGTAGATGTGTGCTTTTTGTTGTACTTGTAAAATGCAAATAAAATATTTTCAGGCTTACTCAATCTTTGGTGTCCTGTGCGTTTATTCCAGTCGAGGCCATCGTGCCATCTGGAAACCGCATTCTGTCAGTAGCCTTGCACGAAATGCAACAGCTGGAGCGCGGCGGCACTACTCGGGGTAACGGCGGCGTAATAAACGAAAAACCGCTCGGGATGCCCTTAAAAGTCAGTTCAGAGTGTGCCTTAACTCGATATTACTCAGCGCTACATGTATTCTGCTGCGCCTCGATCGTGCTCCCGCCAGTTTGGTTGCTGTGTGGCAAACGTAGCGCCTACACATATATGTAGGCGCTACGTTTGCCACACAGCATCTAAACTGGCGGGAGCACGATCGAGGCGCAGCAGCCAGAAACCCAGTAAAGCCACAGAACACCTGGTAAAGCGGCCGCCGTACTGTGAAAAACCCCGTTTCCGTTTCCTGTTGCACAGCGCCACCTGTGGTCCCATACTTTAGTTCACGACGCCACCGCTATGCTTATTTCCGTAGCACTGTGGAAGGTACAGTTTCCCTTTTCTAAATTTGTATAGGTGTTCTGTGGTAATACTGCTAAACCAAATTTCTCTTCGGCCGTGGTCTCACCCTTATCTTTTTCATCTCTTATCTAGAAAACTTATTGCCGGACTCCGGATATCTAGTAATCTAGACTTCGCCAATATCCGGAAAAGGGCAACGGCGCAGCGTCGGCAGCATCGCTTGCACTCGGTATTTACCCGGCGGCAGCTCCTTAGCCAAACCAAATGACACTCTGGGCCACGGTCCCCGCTTATCCTCCCCCTGTCTTTCTATCTACCACATTCTCATTAGAACGCTGTCATGAGGCATCACTGTAGTCACAGCGCATTAACCAGGACCTCGGCCGAGATGATGGGCACTTTTTAGGAGGAAGCCAGCATGCGAGCCCACAGTGCTTCAGCGCGATCGCGGCTTTATAACGACGCTCGCTTTATGCTCCCGCGATGGTGAGGCGTAACTGCCGCGTCACTCGTGGGCGCCTCCCAAAGTCGTGACAATTGCGCTTTTCGCTATAGTTTCGGTTCTCGAAGCTAGATTGTTCGGAATTCATTTCAGTGCACAAAGTATCAGAGTTAATGAAGGAAAAATCAGACATCCACCCGTTCCTAGCAAATGCTACAAAGGAAACCCATACGGGTTCCTCGAAAGAAAAGTCTCGCAGTTGAAGGAAAATTCGTCCTGGTCCGGGACTCGAACCCGGGACCACCGCCTTTCAGGGGCAGCCGCTCTACCATCTGAACAAACCAGGCGGTTAGCAGATGGCAGGGCGAAGTCGAATTTATCAACAACTCGATGCAAAGGCAACAGTTTGTCGTAATAGTTATGTGGAAACCCGGAGGGTGAAAAGAAGCAATTAATGAAGGGAAAATCAGACATCCACCCGTTCGTTGTCTGATTTTCCCTTCATTAAGTGCTTCTCTCCACCTTGCGGGTTTCCGCGAAACTATTACGTCAAAGTATCAGAGTCATTCTTTTTTTGCTATCAACCCAGTTTACCTGTTATTCCCAGCACCTGATCTGTTAACATTTGAGCTCCTTTGCACACTGAACTATGTGGAACGGTACCCCCTCATACGGCACATCCCGCCTAAAACGTCGCTCCTACAGCTACATATGTAAAAAGGTGGTGGTGGTTGCGGTGGTGCTTCTGCTGCCGCAGCTGCTTCGATACTTTTCCATAGGCTTTATCACCATACACCACTTCATGTTGATTTCTTTCAGTAAGCACCAGTTATCTTTAAACGTCGTGACCATCCATGCAAAGTTAAACGCAAAAACTACTAGTCATCCTATTATGCATATTCATTCTTACCACGCACAATAACTGAATAGAACGCCTTACCATCAGACATTGCCACTGAACCAGACTGGACTAAGTTTTAAGATTTAATTCGCTCACGACTTGTCAACTAATCTTATTATTATTATTTTGGGACTTTTACGAGTGTTTATGACGTTTGTTGCTGTTTGCTTTTCATTGCAGTTGCCTTATGTTCTCCAAATATGTACTAATGTTTTCGCTGCAATAATTGTGACTTATCTTGAATATTACCTATGTTTCAATGTATTATTACTTTTGTTACATTCTCTTGTTTTCAGCATGATGTATAATTTATGACCAGTGCCTGTGATCGCCCCCCCCCCCCCCATGTAATACCCTCGTAATGTAGGCCTTTGGGGGTATTCTTGAATAAATGAATGAATAAATGAATACTACTGGCTGTAATAACCAGCACTACCATCATTACTAACAACTAACACCACATTCGGTGCGGCCTCAAATCTAAAGCAAAGGTGCCCGCTATCTGATGCAAACCAGGTTTTCAAGAGGTGCAGCGATGTCATGGTGAATTACGCACTTATGCAAAATTTCATTTAGGCCACAAAGGTTTTCATTTCTTTCCGACAGAAATTACGTACGGTGACTATCCGAACCGTGGGTTTTTTTTTTTTCTTTAGTGTTAGCTGCATCTCGAGAAAGGGACATACTAGATACATTACGAAAAGGGGCTGATTCGGGCAGCAATGCTTCCCACTGAAAATTGGAACAACGTTTTCCCCTATGCACTCTTGTCCAGTGCGTGCCATCTGAGATTGCACCACGGCGCCCACCAATCTTGATCACGTCTGGGGAACTTGACCGTAGTTAAGTAAAACCTTTTCTACAGACTAGCTTTATTGGCCCACTGTTAATCTCCTTTCACGTTAGTTCCACTAAGAATGTGGAAAATACTCGTAAGCTTGCTAGACTTGGCAAGTTAAACAAATGTGGAACAAATTTAAAACATAAAAGGAACTTCTTGCGACTGCTAATAAGGTAATTAGTTTCGTTTCACATAGCTTCCATTCATTAAGTGGAACATTTTTTACTCGTTCCACACAGGCTTTATTTAGTATGAAAAACATTTTGCAAAAATATTTAACGCGTTTTGGAGCTTGTGTGGCACGAGATCGAGAGTCTACTGTCAACTGTTACGAATGGTATTCCGCAAATAGTGCCACACGAAAGCCAAACGGGAAAATGGGTGGTGTGTTATTCACATGTCCATACTTATCTTTTATTTTCACCAGGTGTCTTTTGCGGTACTGTGTTTAATTACTTGCCAGAGTACGATGTTGTCCCATCCCTTGTAGAAATTAGAGTGCAGTTTTGCCGGCGCAAATATTTACTCATATGAAAAGTCACATCCTGCGCTATCGCTGCCATGGCCAGTGAAAACTCGTTGTGGCACAGTGGTCCACATAGCAGGAGACTCGCCACTTATTTTACCTGCGTAAACTTGAGCATATCGTCATATCGTCACACAAAGCGTCATGGATATTTATTCTCTAATATGTACTTTGGTGTGGCTCTTTACTTCTTTCGATGGTTCGTAATGTGTGCGAATCCTGTTTATATTTATCTTTTTCCCAAACCCCAGCTGTTTTAGTGACATGCTTGATCTCCCTTTGCAGAAAGTCTAATTTATTTGTGTCCTAAAAAACACTAATGATTCGAAAAAAAATATATAGCTCGCATTGGAGCCTGTATAGCACCGTACGCTCATAAAACTGAACGAATGATTGAGAAATAACAAAGGCAACACGACACCACCGTATACGGTAGCAAATTTTTTGACGAACTCTCAATCACAGGGAGATCAAAGCTGGGCTGCGCTGCATCTTGGAAACTTCGAGTTTATTTTTCATGTATCTGCGAAGAACAATAGCTTCTTCCGTGGCCGGAGGAAAATTGCTTTTTGAAAAGCACCTTACAGAACAACTAGGAAAATAAGTAAACTTCACTCGCTTTCTTTCATTGGTTCTACTTTACGCTATCTTCCATTACAATACTATAGAATATGCTCACAAATAGGATACTACGATTTGTCGATGAGAGGGGGGGGGGGGGGGGGGCATTTGCATTGAAAACGCAAAGAGAGACAGAAAAAAAAAATTAACGATACCTCCCTGAACTGGAACTGTCCAAGATATGCGTAGCACTCTGGCGGACGGGGTGGTGCGGAATGTGTTATGCGTGGTAATTATGTTTTTGGAGGTTACGCTGGTGTAGTACGCGTTATTTATTTATACATGCGTGATGAGTACGAGCAGAGAAAGAGAGAGATGGACGTATTCACATTGCGGAACATATACATTCCACCCCACGCTGACTGCCATCTAAGGCTGCAGATATCTCCGACAGTTTTCGCTCAGGGAGGTACCGCTTGATTTGTTTGCGCGATGCCCGACGTGGTAAAACAAACGCGTCAATGCCGTCATACGCAGCGAGGGGGAACGCGGTGCACGTGCATGCTAATTCATGCACGTGTGGCACGTCCTATCATTTTGAGTCCCCTTTAGTAACTTTCCATTCCCACTAATTGGGTGTTTACCATGCAGGGCGTCCCATACTGCTTGCTGTCAACCCTTTACTATAGACTTAAGCATTCCTGGCCGAAGTTTAACGCCACTCAGCTTCTTGCGGCGTATGGGGGACGGCGAAAGCGGACAGACTATTTTTCACCGGGGCGCATATATTGTTATCCGGAGGTTAACCGGATAATCTTCTCCGGTTAGCCTCCCTGCCTTTCCCACGCCATATATATATATATATATACTGCGTATTCTCGCCTTGTATTGGGAGAGGAGTCTGCTGGCCTCACATGTAATTTTACGACCGACTACTAAATAATGCTGCCTATTAAAAATTATTCACTGCTCTTTCAGAAGAGTTGGTCGTAACACGAAAGTGAAACGTAAGTGCTAAGGAATGGTAGCTTCGTTGTATATTCACAAATACAAGTCCATAGATATGCACATTGCTTTATTAATTTGAATTTTGATAGACGGGCGCTTAGGAGAAGGTGAAGTCCTAGCTCTAGCTCGTTGTAGCTAAGTGCATCAGGATGCCGTGCGAAAAAGCGCCGGTCTTTAGTCTGCGGAACATCACCACCTCTTTGGTTACCTTAGGGTGCGGGGTGAGTAGGAGTTTGCAGTGGTTAAGGATATCTCTGTATTCTTTCTTTCTTTTCTTTTTTTTTTTGAATGCATCCGGGCATATCAAACACGGGTCGTCAACTTTGTGGGATAGCCCGGAGAATGTGTTCGAGGGCACTGGAGTGGACTATTACATTAACCTGCCATGGACTCGTGTCCACTTTATATGAATGTGCGGATGCCAGTCATCGATACCATAGGCGTCACCTGAACCTCACTAACCCTCGAGCAGTGGAAGGCCCAGTTGATAAGCTTGTGCCCTGGATACCAGCATGACTTGGCAACCAGCGCTAAGTTATCGGCTCACGGCAATGGCGTCCTGTCTAGGGACACCACCCACCCCGGACTTTTCTACTCTCGGCTGGCGTTTATAAACGTAGTTGATTCCTCTTCCTCGCAGAAGGGTTAACAAATACGCGAGGCCCGTGCTGTTTCGCAGCGTGAACAGCACATCGGGTGCCAGGGGTTATGGGTATATCGAACACGATGGTGGGCGCGTTCGTGGCAAAACAGTGGCGTTAGAACTCCGGTGTCATCACGCACGCGCGCTCCCATGCTTATGTGCAAGGGTGAGCACACACGCGAAAACGGCGCATCTGTCACGCAGCTCGCTGCAGAGGTGCGCGATAAAACATTCTTTCTTTTAACGCGACAGCGCTAAGCAGCCTGTGTCGCAGAAAATCGGTCGATGACGGCACCAGCGTCCAGCGTCTGGCGTCCAGCGTCGAAGGCCATTTCGGCAAAGAACATTTTCGAGCCACACATACCCAGGCTGTTCATGCGACGCAAGGAATTCACATACCCGCCGTGGTTGCTCAGTGGCTATGGTGTTGGGCTGCTGAGCACGAGGTCGCGGGATCGAATCCCGGCCACGGCGGCCGCATTTCGATGGGGGCGAAATGCGAAAACACCTGTGTGCTTAGATTTAGGTGCACGTTAAAGAACCCCAGGTGGTCTAAATTTCCGGAGTCCTCCACTACGGCGTGCCTCATAATCAGAAAGTGGTTTTGGCACGTAAAACCCCATAATCTAATCTAAGGAATTCACAGAACTAAATGAATTTCTCAAGCTAAAGTACGTAAAAAAAATCGTAAACTGCGACTTACACACAATTTACAGACATGATAGCTCTCGGATTGTAATTTGAATATAGGAGAAAACATATTTCTGTTACGCAAAAACCCGCTTTCCAGCGTTTGTACAATGCACAGACCGGAGACGGCGTCCGCCATTACACGCCGGCGCGTAAATATCTCAGAGTCCACGGAGCGGCGCGACCGCTTCCTTGAAACATTTCCAGATGGTGCTCGCCTGCGCCGCATCGCGGCCCATGCAAGAGGACGCGTTTCTACCAGAAAACCCGCCTTGGTGCATAGCGTTCGCCGTGAGAGTTTCCCGGTAAACGCCACTTTTACATACGCTGCAGTTGCCGGCAAATGTGAGAAGCAGTCAGGGATGTTTGAATGCTATTGCGTTCCACTCTTAAAGCGAAAGCTTAAATGCTCTCCAATTTTTTTCCTGCTACAAACGATGCCACGACTGCACAGACCTCATAGCTCTTAGCTAAGATATAAATCTTCTACTCAATGGTAAGGCTACTTTCATGCCTTGTCTTAAATATCAGCGTGGAAAAAATTACCAAGCTTAACACGTCGTCGTTTCTTGGACGACACATCCCGTCCTCCTCATCTGACTTAAGTTAAAGCGCGTGCCAGAAGCGTCCTTAAAACTACCAGCCGAGTTTGACCCTTTCGTATACATTGATGATAAATTAGCGGAGTTCGCTGCCAGGATTGTAGTGGCGCCAGCCAAAAGAATTCACGGCACGCCCCCAGCTTGTTTTCTCACACGTAGAAATAAACGAACGTCGAATGATTTTAGAGAACGCGTTGCCAGCCTGGGATATCTCACTTCTCGCCAATTCTTCTTTTTCTCTTGGTCGTTGTACATGAATGCATGACTACTGGCGCATCGGTTGTTCACCTCAGGCCAATACGCGGTTTCTCAGCGTCATATTATATAAAGAAATCATACGTTTCACTTCAAAGGCCTCGCTCATTCTTTTTTTTTTTTCAATTTTCGACACAGCAGCAAAAAAAAGTTCAAAGAGTCAACTGTAAGTTCCAACCTGTGACTGATATTAGGCAAGAACTCCCTGATGGGAGTTGTACGGATTCAGAGCGATGGCTAGGAAAAATTTAAAAAAAAAAAGATAGTTTGGTCATTGCGCTGAAGCCCATCGCATCGTCACACGGAGTGCTCCCACACGGTGCGGTTATTGACCCTCTTTCCCAATCGCCAAAGCGTTATACAGCTGGCGCCCCTAAAATATTTTTGTTCTTCTTACTTGCTGCTTTTTAAACATAATAAATTTCATCGTACTGCTTTCTGCCCAGTTTAGCTTTATTACAAAGTGCGCGCAATCAAACAGCATTGAACTTCAACAAACACTTTCATCACAGTTGTCGTACACGAGTGACGGGAATCTCACCAGATTGAAATGGGAAAGATTTGTTCACGTTAAGAATTTTTTGCTTCTCATCAGCGTTGATGCAATAGATGTCTGAAGGCCACACTAGTCGAGTTTCTATCTGGGAGACATTTTCTGAACCAGGGTATGCCGATCCTGCACACAGCGGGATACACTATTGCGTATCGTTTTTCTCCAAGATCTACCAATATCAACTAGATTTTGTAAAGAGCTTACACGTGTGCCCACCACGAGTAGGTAAATACTTCGTATGCGTGAATCATCGCTGAGTGTTATGTATTACCTAGCAACGGAGTAGCATGATGGGTGCAATCAGGGGAGCTGTATTTCCTAATTGAAGTAAGCATTTCCATTAGCTAAGGGCAGTAGTAATCTTTGCAAAGTCACATTGGTGCGCTCCAAAAAAATATTATTATTTAACTGCCTTCTTGTTTCATTAAATGGGGCTACATCAAACATCGAAGTTTAATGACATAAATCAACTCTATATGGGATAACACTGCCGGAAGAATGAACGAAGCAGTGCTTCCATTGTACATAAAAGTTCGGTAAGGTAGATATGCTCAGAAGAAGATGGAAGCTTGACGGGATCAGCTGTGGTTTAATAAAAAATGTCGCTTCAGCGGACGTTACAAAAGTAGACTTGCCCTCGTCACAGCAGCCGCTGCTCGTCTTATCAATGTTTATGTATGCTTAACTTACTCTTTCCCACTCACAACGGAAAAAAAGTTGATTAAATGGACGCGTAGAGTATGCGGTCAGGGAAATCAAAGTGTTCGGCCAAGTGAAGTAGGTGAATGTTGAATATAAACTGTTGAATACCAAGTGCAGTACCACTGAGAGATATGTGTTAATTAAACGCGACGTTGTACAGCTAACACGTGCCAAGCCTTTAAAAAATTCGGGTGTCTGCTATGACAGTCTACAAACTTATTGTTCCTCACGGTCCTCTTCAACCACTCAAAATAATTTTTAAGTATGAGCTTAAGCTAGTGCTTAATAACTGTTAGCCAACTTTTATATTATCACTCTAAATAGAACATATTCAATCAACTAGTCCAGCCTATTGAGAATTACTTAAGTAATGTTCTTTGTTGGAATGTTGCCACTGTGGTTTTAATTTTTCTTGGAGGCAAAGAAAGTGCACGAGATTAGTCTTCTCATACACGCAATCAACGAGTGACGTTGAATAGGCCACGCACAAACAAATGAAAGGCGATGACCACACCCATCGTTTCCGATGCATTGCAATCCGCGGCCAAAACCTACTCGCCCTTTGCGCAGTACATCAACAGCAATAACGCTGACAGAACCTCGAGAAGGGACATGCGTTGTTTCTCGTATTTTTTTTACTGTTCTCTTTGTTTCAGTGAATCAACAGACAAGCTATCGAGGCAAAAGTCGATTCATTATTTCGATCTGCGTGCTGAATTCATCATTCGTTGGTGGCATGTATGAGGGCTATACTGTCGCTGCGTAGTGACGTGGTGCTTTTCACAAATTCGTGCGCTTATTTTGTAGCCTCTAAAAATAAAAAAAAAATGCGGCTATCTTTACGGATAGAAATTATTTCAATATACTTGAATAGGTTCTGCTTGGCTGCAGATTTTGCGTTTAGATCAATATTTTTTTAGTTACTTATTTAAGTATTTTTAAAGACAAACGGCAACGAAATTTCACATTGGCTAAATTTGTTATAGATGAGTAGGTTATACCACTGAATAAATCTTGGCAAAGCCGCAATGCTGATGATTTTACTGTTTTCTTTTGTTAGCAGCCATAAAAACACACCTAAGCATACGACATCTCCACCTGGTGGTGTCACTTTGACGTAACTAGAGTGTCATCTCTCAGATATTTCAGCATCCCACGGACAGCCGCGGGCGCCAGGCTCTTGGGCTGCCTCGCGTCGCGACGCCTGGTGAAGTAGAGGGATCAATCAGAGCCCGGAGTAGTCTGACCGTGTCGGCAGTGAGAGGGCTCGTCGTGGCACCCTGCTGTGGCCGCGGTATCTATGCTGCGCAAGCAGCGCGGTACCTGAAATGGCACAGGTGCGCCGTTGGACTCAAGGAGGCCATGCCGAGGAGCCGCACGTTAGGTCACGCGTCACTTCCTGCTAGCGGTATAGTGGCGGCCTCTTCTTCACTTTCACCATCAAAAACGGTTGTTTTCGGGAGCTTTACGTGACGCTTTCGCTCGTCTTTCAGTCGTCAGATTTTGCACAAAGGATCCTCCATACTTACATTATGCTAAGCCAGGCTTTTCGCGCGGTCCGTAATTTTGTTGCATTGGGCCTGTAAATAATGGCCTAAGCTAGCAGTTAAAAAACTACGAGTTGCTTAAACGTACCATGGACTGATTTGACTGCCTTCTCGTAGAGCACACGTGCATGTATGTCTCAAGGCTTGGCACCAGTTAGTTGAAACGTGCGTGAATAATTATTTCATTACAAACAAACGAGGCCAGCAGCCCAGCAGCACTACTTGGCACGTTACCAGGGAAAGCTTATGTATGACGGTTTGATGCAGCTTATATAAATCTGGTGCGCATATACAGTATTTTTTTTTTCGTTTCTAGGCGACTCCTCAAACTTGGCCTCCATAACACCTAGGAGAAAATGAGTGAAGCGCACAGAGCCAGCCAGCTGCAACGCCTTAGGCTGATTCAAACAGGCAAAGCAGTACATCGCAAACTAGCATACTGACACGTGTACTTATATTTATCGCCTAACAAATCTTATCTCACAGCGCGGGACGCGCCTGCATGTATCCGAAGTTTCTGGAAAGTTATCGATGCTTCTATCCGCTGTATGTTTTCGCCGGACCTTGTGTTATCTGATTTCATCGCGTGACGCGAATGGTGTAGAACTTTGTGGAAGGCACGCGGGTCCCAACGATTAGTCTGGAATATTCGATGACTGCTGTATAAAAGCTGACGCGCTGGACCCGCTGATCAGATTTTCGACGATCGCCGACTGTGTTCGCCGCTCTCGTTGTGCCTTAAGTGTAGCCTGTTTTGTGGGCACAGCTTCGCCCAATAAAAAATAGTTTTGACTTTCACAGTATTGCTACTGTGTTCTTTGCCGTCACGACCACGTGACATCTGGTGGAGGTGCTTTTGGTCCATGTACCGGACGCCCCCGACAAGCCGTGATCCAAGCCCGGACCGTAAAGAGAGCACCAA
Source organism: Dermacentor andersoni (assembly GCF_023375885.2). Lineage (NCBI taxonomy): Eukaryota > Metazoa > Arthropoda > Arachnida > Ixodida > Ixodidae > Dermacentor > Dermacentor andersoni. Next base: position 64,797,533 of record NC_092817.1, on the reverse strand, counting down.
CGTAGTCACGGACCATCGAGTAAGCCGTCGTCTACAACAGCTGCCCCCGGAACACGGACTTCTACCTGAGAAGACCAAGACGATCGTGGCCAAGACAACCCCAATGGCTGCCCCAGCGACCCCCCTTGTCCTGCAACAACCTCGGGACCCACCGACCTTCCATGGAGCAGCAACTGAAGACCCGGAATCCTGGCTGGAGACGTACGAGCGAATCGCGACTTTCAACAACTGGGACTCCGACGACAAGTTGCGGCATGTATACTTCGCCCTAGAAGACGCCGCGAGAACGTGGTTCGAGAACAGGGAGTCGACATTGACAACATGGGACCTGTTCCGTACCGGCTTCCTGCGCACCTTTACAAGCGTCGTGCGCAAGGAAAGGGCCGAAGCTATGCTGGACGCCCGAGTGCAGCTACCTAACGAGAACGTCGCCATATTCACTGAAGAAATGAACCGCCTGTTCCGCCACGCCGACCCGGATATGCCCGAAGAGAAGAAAGTCCGCCTTCTCATGCGTGGCGTGAAGGAAGAACTTTTCGGCGCAATGATACGAAGTCCACCGAAGACCGTAGAAGAGTTTCTTCACGAGGCCACCAGCATCGAGAAGACACTCGAAATGCGGAACCGGCAATTCAACCGCCGCACGAACTCTACCAACTACACAGGAATTCAGTCACTGGCCACCGACGACCTGCGCGAGACTATCCGAGTGGTCGTGCGGGAGGAACTACAAAAGCTGTTCCCGTCACGGCAGCCTCAAGTGGCTTCGATTGCCGACGCCGTACGTGAGGAGCTCCAACAACAACTCGGAGTAGCCCCTGAATCGCCGCAGCCTCAGCCGCAAGCGATGACATACGCCGCTGTAGCCCGCCGTCACGTTCCCCCTCCGCGCCCACGGCAGGGCCCAGTGACGGCACAGTTCCGTCGTCCACCACCAACGCCGCCGCCAGCACGCCAACCCGTCACCCCACGCGGCATTCCAAGGAAGACTGACGTTTGGCGCGCCCCTGACCATCGCCCGCTTTGCTATCACTGCGGAGAAGCCGGGCACATCTACCGCCGATGCCCATACCGGGAGATGGACTCCGAGGGTTCGCCGTGAACGCGCCGCGACCACAGATTGGCGAACGACCTCGCGATATCGCCGACTACCTCGCCGCCACTCAGTGGAGCCCTCGACGACCGTCCCGTTCGCCGTCACCAGGCCGTTACCTGTCGCCGCAGCGCCGACCATACACTGGCCCAGCCCGGGGCCGGTCTGCGAGCCCATATCCGGAAAACTAAAAGCAGCAACCAATGGAGGTGCGGTTGCTGTTCGTCGAACTGACGAAGATCCTCCGACGCCGACGGAGACGCCGAAGAGACCATCTCCACGACATAATAATGACACGCCGCCGTCCCGACGAAGTCAGAAAGCCAAGACTACACCGACAAAAGACTACGTGACGACGCGACGTTCCAGCTTCAGTTTAACGAGACGCAGCCGTGATCCGACGCCAAGACCTAACTGCAACGCCAGACAAAGAACCACCGACCTCGACGTGCATCTCGACGGCCACGCAGTTACCGCCTTAGTGGACACAGGGGCCGATTACTCCGTAATGAGTGGACACATCGCCGCCCAGTTGAAGAAGGTTAAGACCGCATGGGAAGGCCCTCAAATTCGGACCGCTGGAGGACACCTCATCACGCCGACTGGAATATGCACGGCAAGAGTAACCATTCATAACCGGACTTACCCTGCCACATTCGTTATCCTCCAACAGTGTTCACGAGACGTCATTCTCGGTATGGACTTCCTGAACCAACACGGCGCAATCATCGACCTGCAGTCGAAGTCTATAACGCTGTCGGAAGATAAAGCGACACCGCCGGAGAGCCCTCGTAGTCGCCACGCCTTGAGTGTGCTCGAAGATCAAGTGAGCATCCCGCCTCGCTCCAGCATTGTTATTTCGGTCGGCACAGAAACACCCGCTGACGTAGAAGGCGTCATCGAAGGCGACCAACGTCTATTGCTAGACCGTGAAATTTGCGTCGCAAGAGGGATCGCTCGACTGCATGGAGGGAAAACTGAAGTGTTGCTGACAAACTTCAGCCAGGAGTTCAAGCACATCAACAAGGGCACGACGATCGGGTACATTGAGGAAATTCTGGAAACCAGTAATGCGTTTGTCCTCTCGGATTCCGCCGCATCTGCCCCGACGACCATGGTTCCCGAACCAAACTACGACATTAATCCAAGTCTCCCCATGGGCAAGCAGCAACAGCTCAGAAGTCTGCTCCGACGATACAAAGCCTGCTTTTCGACATCATCGAGGATTCGACAAACACCAGTCGCCAAGCATCGCATAATCACCGAGGAGTGCACTCGATCACTCCGCCAGAGCCCTTACCGAGTTTCGCCGCGAGAACGTGAAGCTATAAGAGAACAAGTCGACGAAATGCTGCGCGACGACATCATCCAGCCGTCGAAAAGCCCGTGGGCGTCCCCTGTTGTCCTGGTGAAGAAAAAGGACGGAACCCTACGTTTCTGCGTCGATTATCGTCGTCTGAACAAGATCACGAAGAAGGACGTATACCCCCTCCCACGGATAGACGACGCATTGGATCGGCTCTGCAACGCTAAATGCTTCTCGTCGATGGACCTCAAGTCTGGCTATTGGCAAATAGAAGTCGACGAAAGAGATCGCGAAAAGACCGCCTTCATCACCCCGGACGGCCTCTACGAGTTCAAGGTTATGCCATTTGGACTGTGCTCGGCGCCCGCAACGTTCCAACGGGTGATGGACACAGTTTTAGCAGGATTGAAGTGGCAGACCTGTCTCGTTTACTTGGATGACGTCGTTGTCTTCGCCGGCAATTTCGACGACCACCTTAGGCGGCTTGCAACAGTACTAGAGGCCATCATGTCATCAGGACTTACTCTGAAGCCGGAAAAGTGCCACTTCGCTTACCAGGAGCTTCTATTTTTAGGCCACGTCATCAGCAAATCTGGAGTCCGCCCCGACCCACAGAAGACAGCTGCCATCGCAAAGTTCCCGCAGCCAACCGACAAGAAGGCAGTGCGCAGATTCCTTGGCATGTGTGCCTACTATAGGCGCTTTGTCAAGGACTTTTCACGCATCGCGCAGCCGCTAACCCATCTAACCAAATGTGATGTCGAGTTCAAGTGGGAAACGCCGCAGGCCGACGCATTTCAAGAACTCAAAGGACGCATGCAGTCGCCGCCCGTACTTGCGCACTTCGACGAGCACGCCGATACCGAAATTCACACTGACGCCAGTAGCCTAGGCCTCGGTGCCGTCCTAGTCCAGAGAAAAGATGGACATGAACACGTGATAGCTTACGCTAGCCGGTCGTTGTCAAAAGCGGAAGGCAATTATTCTACAACCGAAAAGGAATGCCTCACCATCGTTTGGGCTACAGCGAAATTTCGCCCTTACCTATATGGCAGGCCATTCAAAGTGGTCAGCGACCATCACGCGTTGTGTTGGCTAGCTAACTTAAAGGACCCTTCAGGACGGCTGGCACGGTGGAGCCTCAGACTACAAGAATATGACATCACTGTAACATACAAGTCGGGACGAAAACACTCAGATGCCGATTGCCTATCACGCGCCCCCATTGACCCGCCGCCGCAAGATGACCAGGATGACGACGCCTTCCTTGGCATAATAAGCGCGGAAGATTTCGCCGAACAACAACGAGGGGACCCGGAGCTAAAAGCCCTAGTCGAGTATTTGGAAGGGCACACCGACGTTGTCCCTAGGGCATTTAAGCGTGGATTATCTTCGTTCACGCTTCAAAACAACCTACTCGTGAAGAAGAACTTCTCACCAGTCCGCGCCAACTACCTTCTTGTTGTTCCGTCGGCGCTGCGTCCAGAAGTACTGCACGCCCTACATGACGATCCGACCGCTGGGCACCTCGGTTTCTCCCGAACGCTATCGAGGATACAAGAAAAGTATTACTGGCCGCACCTAACCGCCGATGTCGCCCGTTACGTCAAGACATGCCGAGACTGTCAGCGACGCAAGACACCACCGACAAGGCCAGCAGGATTACTACAGCCGATCAAGCCTCCTCACCGACCTTTTCAGCAGATCGGGATGGACTTGTTGGGACCGTTTCCGACATCAACTTCCGGAAATAAGTGGATCGTCGTAGCGACGGACTATCTCACCTGCTTCGCTGAAACTAAAGCTCTACCGAAAGGCAGCGCAGCCGAAGTGGCGAAATTTTTCGTCGAGAACATCCTGCTGCGACATGGTGCTCCAGAAGTCCTCATCACCGACAGAGGAACGGCTTTTACAGCAGAGCTCACGCAAGCCATTCTGCAATACAGCCAGACAAGTCACAGGAAGACAACTGCCTACCATCCGCAGACGAATGGTCTCACGGAGCGCCTGAACAAGACCCTCGCCGACATGCTAGCAATGTACGTCGACGTCGAGCACAAGACGTGGGATGCGGTCCTGCCGTACGTAACATTCGCTTATAACACGGCGGTACAAGAAACAACACAGATCACGCCATTTAAGCTGGTTTACGGCAGGAACCCGACGACGACGCTCGACGCTATGCTGCCGCACGTCACTGACGAGGAAAATCTTGACGTCGCTTCCTATCTCCAGCGCGCCGAAGAAGCTCGACAGCTCGCCCGCTTACGGATCAAGAACCAGCAGCGTACCGACAGCCGACAGTACAACCTGCGACGACGCTTCGTCGAGTACCAGCCCGGCGACCGTGTTTGGGTATGGACCCCGATACGCCGACGAGGACTAAGTGAGAAGCTACTGCGACGCTATTTCGGACCCTACAAGGTTATCCGACGTATTGGCGCACTGGACTATGAGGTCGTGCCAGACGGCATTTCGCATTCACAGCGGCGCCGCGCACGATCTGAAGTGGTCCACGTGGTGCGCCTTAAACCCTTTTACGGATGCTGACAAACTTCCTTATTTTGTTGTCTTCTTTGCTACGAGTACTTTTCCTCATTACTTTCGTTTGTTTTCAGCATCGGGTCGATGCTTTTTAAGAGGGGGGTATTGACACATGTACTTATATTTATCGCCTAACAAATCTTATCTCACAGCGCGGGACGCGCCTGCATGTATCCGAAGTTTCTGGAAAGTTATCGATGCTTCTATCCGCTGTATGTTGTCGCCGGACCTTGTGTTATCTGATTTCATCGCGTGACGCGAATGGTGTAGAACTTTGTGGAAGGCACGCGGGTCCCAACGATTAGTCTGGAATATTCGATGACTGCTGTATAAAAGCTGACGCGCTGGACCCGCTGATCGGATTTTCGACGATCGCCGACTGTGTTCGCCGCTCTCGTTGTGCCTTAAGTGTAGCCTGTTTTGTGGGCACAGCTTCGCCCAATAGAAGCTAGTTTTGACTTTCACAGTATTGCTACTGTGTTCTTTGACGTAACTAGAGTGTCATCTCTCAGATATTTCAGCATCCCACGGACAGCCGCGGGCGCCAGGCTCTTGGGCTGCCTCGCGTCGCGACGCCTGGTGAAGTAGAGGGATCAATCAGAGCCCGGAGTAGTCTGACCGTGTCGGCAGTGAGAGGGCTCGTCGTGGCACCCTGCGGTGGCCGCGGTATCTATGCTGCGCAAGCAGCGCGGTACCTGAAATGGCACAGGTGCGCCGTTGGACTCAAGGAGGCCATGCCGAGGAGCCGCACGTTAGGTCACGCGTCACTTCCTGCTAGCGGTATAGTGGCGGCCTCTTCTTCACTTTCACTATCAAAAACGGTTGTTTTCGGGAGCTTTACGTGACGCTTTCGCTCGTCTTTCAGTCGTCAGATTTTGCACAAAGGTTCCTCCATACTTACATTATGCTAAGCCAGGCTTTTCGCGCGGTCCGTAATTTTGTTGCATTGGGCCTGTAAATAATGGCCTAAGCTAGCAGTTAAAAAACTACGAGTTGCTTAAACGTACCATGGACTGATTTGACTGCCTTCTCGTAGAGCACACGTGCATGTATGTCTCAAGGCTTGGCACCAGTTAGTTGAAACGTGCGTGAATAATTATTTCATTACAAACAAACGAGGCCAGCAGCCCAGCAGCACTACTTGGCACGTTACCAGGGAAAGCTTATGTATGACGGTTTGATGCAGCTTATATAAATCTGGTGCGCATATACAGTATTTTTTTTTTCGTTTCTAGGCGACTCCTCAAACTTGGCCTCCATAACACCTAGGAGAAAATGAGTGAAGCACACAGAGCCAGCCAGCTGCAACGCCTTAGGCTGATTCAAACAGGCAAAGCAGTACATCGCAAACTAGCATACACCGAAAACATCATAGCAGACTCAGACACGAAAGCCCAATTGCCGCCCCTTCGTGACTCTATCTCAGTCGCTCCAATACCTCGCGACATGCATGCAACATACCACAAAACAAGAGTTACCACAAGCAAGAGTTAGAGCGCCAGCAAGAAATAACCAAAGAACCACAACACAAGATATCCAGATGCGGCTAAATACCCAGATAGAAGAGCATACGCAATTACCGTGACCAACAACCAAGGGAATGAGCTAATCGCTGCCACCATACTTGCCAGAAATCCAGAAACGGCGGAGGAAGTGGCCATCGTCCTCGGCATCGCCACATGCAAAGACACAGCAATAATCTTGAGCGACTCGTAAACGGCATGTAGAAACCTACGAAAAGGTTGAATTTCTGTCGCAGCAGTGAAGATTCTAGAAGAAATAACAAGACACCAATAACTACCCGAAACCTACGTCGCATGGACCCCAGGCCGCGAACAACTGGCAGGAAACGAAACAGCACATGCTGTCGCCAGAGAGCATCATCATTATCATCAGCCTGGTTACGCCCACTGCAGGGCAAAGGCCTCTCCCATGTTTCTCCAACTACTCCGGTCATGTACTAATTGTGGCCATGTCCCTGCAAACTTCTTAATCTCATCCACCCACCTAACCTTCTGCCGTCCCCTGCTGCGCTTCCCTTGGAATCCAGTCCGCAACCCTTAATGACTATCGGTTATCTTCCCTCCTCATTACATGTCCTGCCCATGCCCATTTCTTTTTCTTGATTTCAACTAAGATGTCAATAACTCGCGTTTGTTCCCTCACCCAATCTGCTCTTTTCTTATCCCTTAACGTTACACCTAGCTTTCTTCTTTCCATAGCTCGTTGCGTCGTCCTCAATTTCATTAGAATCCTTTTCGTAAGCCTCCAGGTTTCTGCCCCGTACGTGAGTACTGGTAAGACACAGCTGTTATACACTTTTTTCTTGAGGGATAATGGCAACCTGCTGTTCATGATCTGAGGATGCCGGCCAGACGCACCCCTGCCCATTCTTATTCTTCTGATTATTTCAGTCTCATGATCCGGATCTGCGGTCACTACTTGTCCTAAGTAGATGCATTCCCTTACCACTTCCAGTGCCTCGCTACATATCGTAAAATGCTGTTCTCTTCCGAGACTGTTACACATTACTTTAGTTTTCTGCAGATTAATTTTTAGACCCACCCTTCTGCTTTGCCTCTCCAGGTAAGTCAGCATGTATTGCAATTAGTCCCCTGAGTTAATAAGCAAGGCAATATAATCAGCGAATTGCAAGTTACTAAGGTATTCTCCATTAGCTTTTATCCCCAATTCTTCCCAATCCAGGTCTATGAATACCTCCTGTAAACACGCTGTGAATAGCATTGGAGAGATCGTATCTCCCTGCCTGACGCCTTTCTTTATTGGGATTGTGTTGCTTTCTTTATGGAGGACTACGGTGGCTGTGAAGCCGCTATAGATATCTTTCAGTATTTTTACATACGGCTCGTCTACACCCTGATTCCGTAATGCCTCCATGACTGATGAGGTTACCATCATACCAGCCGCATACCAGCCGGGATTTCCTGCCGCACGGTCTCCGGAAAGATCCCCATCAACTACGCCGTAATATTGTAACATTACCGACTGGAAAGAAGACAATATCCTCTACCACATCCAAAATTCTGCAAGGAAGAATCCACGCCTGTCGTGTTTCCGCGACGAACGACATCGACTTGAACATGAACGGCAATGAACCGCCGTCTTTATTGCTCCGTAGTATATATACATATGTGTGCATGTCACGCATGCGCAGGGCATCACATCAAGGGCCGTGGCATGACAAGAACTAAACACGATAACACAGCAACGATTATGCCACAACGCCTTCCGCAGACTACAAACGAATACGTATGTCTATGGAATTATCATGCACCGGATGCACCCCACGAAATTCTCATACCTGTGCCGATATTGTGATGTACCAAACACCCTCCAACACATGGTGTTGTTGTGCCCACACCGCGAGAAAAACAGTCAAGATGATGCCTCAGAACCGCTACAAGCGACCGAAGAAACGTGGGAGGCAATGTTAAAGGCACAGGGCCTGGAAGAGCAGCGAAGTCTGGTGCAGGGACCGGGCCCGGGCAGCGGCATTAGCCAACGGCTTTCTGTACTAAGAGAACCGCCCACCTAGGGCGAAGAAAGAACACTTTCTCGCTGTTCTCACAATAACCGTTCATTCCTCCTCCTTTAGTTATATACTTGTAAATGCTGGCCCTTGAAGGAACGCGATACCATGGTGAACTAGGCAATGAAGGCTTTACGTTATCAGCACAGCATCTCACGCCCTACTATGACTCGGCTGCTAAAGCGAAGAACGGGACACAAAAAGGGACAACCAAACTAACGAAGCATGTATAGAAGCGATGCTAAGCCAATCATCATGAAATCTTTCTTTTCGTTTCTGTGGGGTTCATATATAGGGTGCGAATTTGTTATTTGTTTTCACACGAGCAATAAACTGCAAATTTATTAATCCCTTTTGATAGCAGCGCGTGAAGCGGACGACTTGCTCTACTCGTAGTTCAAGCCGGCCCTCAGCTTTTCGCCTTCGATTTATAGGATAGCTGTTGCATTTGGTGATCGCGTAGTTGTTCGTGCATCGAAATTCACCAGGCAGGTCGTGAGATGTCCAGCGAACGTTCTTTTACGGTGCACACATCGTAAAGTACGGCAAGCGAGCCAAAACACTGCGCCATAGCGTTGGTGGCCACCGTATATATATATTCCCGGCTTTCTTCAGCTGTCTCGGCATACGGCGGTGTTCCGCTGCAATGTAAAGCAAGACAAGGCTTCACTATCAGCGCGCTATAGAGACGCTCCGAGAAAACAAACGAAAACAAATCTGGGAGCTTTGCTGGAAAGGCCTTCGGCCATTTCAACGTTACGACTTCTGCGCTACATTTGATGTCTGTGAAGTCGTATAGAGACGCGTAGGAATGTAGGGCGAAACTAACCAATTTTATTCAGAGAAGCTATAGTCTGCGCTCTGTCTTATCTGCTGTCACTAAGTGAATGTCTAGATTAGTTACGGCTACGTTAGGCTAGAAGAACATTGTATCACTGTGCTTCGATGAAGGCTGCAGAAGGCAGGCACACTGAAGTGTTAGGAAATTTTTGAGGTTTTTTGTGTGATTACACGAGACTAGGGTCAGCTTAAAACACCTTGAAGGATCTCGCAGGTAAAAAAAAAAAAAAAAAAAAAAAAACTTTATGCATGGAAAGTTTCTGGGCCAGCAAAATTCATATTTAAAATATTTTTTCGCGTACGAAAGATTATTAAAGATTGAGCACTGTGACTCGATTTTCGTTCGATACGCAGGGTATTCGTAAACAGTCCAACTTTCTAAAGGCACTATCATGCTTGAAGGGATGTTCGGCGTGTTGCGTTCCGTTGGCAATTGTGAAGTAATTTTTTTTGTTCATCATCATACTTGATAAATATGAAGACGCTAAATATAAATTTTATGGAGCCGCCTGATTTAGCAAGAACCGGCTCACCAACGCCGGGAAGCAACGAGACTCACTAATGGTGGTATTTCGCATCCACAGCGCTGCACGGTAGCACACGTAGAAATGCATTGAAGGTGGGCAATTTGAACCTGTAAATACTTACGTTCGCACCTAAAACTCTTTGAAAAGAAATTCAACTAATTTATTGAGCGTACCAGTCACCCACTGTAATCATGCAATTCATTCACGCAATGTTGCAGTGCGCGACTTCATCGATTGCTCTAGAAGATGGCGTGTGATGATGCCTCAAAGCGAGCGCCGACAAGCAGTGCCAATCGACAACAAGCTCCTGTTCCGGACCGTTTCCCTTCAACATTGAGCGATCACCTACGCTCCTTTTTTGGGGAGCGCTTGACGACGTGTCTGATCAATATAAATCGATTAGCCTACCAGCCTACCGTATGAAAACTCGGGTAGGCTATATCAGGGAAGATGCTGCAACACGGTACGTAAAACGTAGCATAGGGCACCTATCGGTAAGTATCCCTTGTGTGAACTACAGAAGGTGTATGGGGCCTATATGGGTACTAGGGCAGAGAAATTACGTAATCAAATACAGAAGTTACGTTTGTTCACGCATTAGAAAGCTTACACGCCTAGCTTACGCTACATGTAAGGGGGTCTTATGGGCTAACGTTGGAGTCGTGTGTATTCCCGATTCATAATGGGCCCGTTTATTTTCCAGGATGCCCGCCACCGTTCGAGCCCGCCACACTCGCACATGGTTGAGGGTCCTGCGCTTGCGCTACCCTTGAAGACGAACACGTTTCGCCGTGTTAAAAGGGGTTGCACATTCCTCTGTCCTGCTGCCCGAGTATCCCCACGCCATTTCTGGACTGTCCCTGTCGATTAAAGGATGGCTATAGCTGAGTAAGCGTGAAATTTCTGCAACAAATTGGATTACTAGTAGGCCTTACAACTCCTTTTGAGCAGCAGTTTGACTTTGATAAGTTATACCTAGGTGTGTATCAGCTAGGTAAACCTATTCCACTCCGATTTCATTTCAATCTACTGTTGTGAAATTTACGTGACCGCGACGCAAGCATCAGGTGAAGACTCACAGTGTTAGTGCAGCCCAATGAAACGCTCTCCCTGTTTAAAGTCGATAACTTTGGTTTTGCTTACTAGGCGAATATCACTGCTTGCATTGACAGGATTTCTTATCTAGTTGGCTTGCAATGGTGACCAGCGCACATAAGTGGAGAGGGTTTCAGTGGGGCCGAGCTAGTGCAGTGAAAGTAAATAATGGCATGCCGAGAGTGATGCCGGCGTCCTGCTATTGCTCCACTTACCCACGTTTACATAGCTTGTGATCGCTGATAGAAAATCCCCATGTAGTTAGATTTAGGCGCACGTTAAAGAATTCCTGGTGGTCCAAATTATTTCAGAGCCCCTACTACGGCGTGCTTTATTATGAAATCGTGGTTTTGGAATGTAAAACCCCACAATTTAAATAATTTTTTATCGAAAACCGCAGTGGCATGCAACGGAGAGTTGAGAGTTGTAAATGCCGTTAAAACGTGTACTCACCGAAGATGACTTGGTAGAAATGGCTCGAGAACGTTATGCATCCACGCAAAAAAAAAAAAGAATGTATGTATATTACACTGATAACTTATTCTTGCCGGCATCTCCTGTATAGTAGCCAGTGCTAGAGCGATCGGCAGGCTATCTTCTATTTCTTTCAGAGTGGGGCAGTGTCCGGCAATTCCGTTAAACAAAGAAAACAGTTTTGTTCGGTATATTATTGCATGTTTAGTGTGCACTCGTCATTTTGACGTGATGAGTTTCCGCGGTTTGGGGAAGTGGTGTGACAGAGAAGCGAACTGGATGTGGCCCGAATTTTGTTTACCAATAGTGGAGGGCTAACGGCAGGAATGGAATAGAAATACTTTGGAATACCTTTACGGTATACCGCCTCTGCTACGACATACACTGTAAAAATGTTTACATTCTTAAGGGTGTTTGCGTGTCCCACGGATAATACCCCTACTGTTAGAGCCTTACAAACATTTATGGAAGACAAACACGAAGCTCTAACTAGACGTGCGATTACAAAAGATGTAGTTGAGAAGAATGTAATTACTCTGGCAGCCTTAGGCGCACATAAATTACCGGAAAGAGAATTTCACAGGGATAGATATGAAACTTTATTTAATACACTTTTTATGCCGCTTGTCATGGCTGCCATCATTTTTACTTGCAAGAAAAAGTCGGCAAACAAAATGGCATCATTGGTTCTCATCAACAATTTCGTCTTACCCCTTGAACGTGAGGATGTTAGCTATGCGACAACCGAACACCATTTCTAGAGCCATAAAGGTATAAAAATGCTTACACTGTACAGTGAGCTCTCTCAAGCGCGACCATTCCTTCTCGCATGGACGAACGTACTGCCGAGCTACGCTTCTCTGAACAACACGCGCGAGGCTAAACTTATCTTCGATTGCGTCATCCGTGGCGCCACAACGATGGCACCTGTGCACGTGGCAAAGGCATGATCAGGTAATGGCTTCCTTCCTCTACACGGTGACGCCAAAGTAAAGCGCACGGCATCTATCGATGCATCAGAAATATCCTATGCTTATCATACTGTACTGCTAGTAGGGGTTGCACTCGAAGGGTGTAATCCTATGGTGTACTCCCTACTCCTAGTGGGCCAACGGTGGTCAAAGGTTGTGGGCGCAAATTGGCATCCGTCTTTCTTGCAGCCCGAGTCTCTTAAGGGGAGACGCTCCGCGAAGCAACTTTTTTTATTACTTGTATTATAGGTTTCAAAGTTCAGTCAAGTATAGAGTTTTCTATGCAGATTTCAAATATGACACTACTTTTTGTGTAGCTGTTTTAGTTTTAGAGTTATGTGATGCACAATGGCAAAATATAGTCATCTTTGTGGGCAATTCTTTATGTAATAAAGTTTCACAAAAAGCATCGCGCTGTACCTTGTTTAGCTCTTTGTAGATCGCAAAGTGTGGATATCCAGCCGAACAGTGTGTACATGCAATTACTGAAGCTATCGAAAAAAAATTTGAACATTTCAACAGATTTTTCTTCTCAAGTCTCTGAAACGTAACCATGCACATTTGCAACTGATATTGCAATGTCGAGTTGATATTAGCACTGTACATATCATCAAAAGTATGTATGCCAAATATAGTTACTATAAGGCAATTGTAAGTGTACAAGTATATTTTCGTGTGATTGTGAAAAAACTTTGTTAAGGTGTTCTAATTCAGTTTTGATAGTTCCAGTAATTGTACATGCTGTTTGAATAGATATCGGCAATTTCCGGTCTAAAAAGAGCTAAATAAGCTACAGCACAAAGTGTTTTGCTAAAATTTATTACACAATACAGTGCCCGCAAAATCAATCTATTTTGCCATCGTGTAGGACTTAACTCAAGAACTGTAGCAGCTACGCAGAAAGTGTTGACATACTTGAAATTTGCTTGAAATGCTCTATAAGTGGGTGGATTTTCAAATCTTTAGTACAAATAATAAAGAAATGATTTTTTTTTCGAGAAGCGTCTCCCGTTAACGCAATTTGTGGAAATTTTCTACAAATTTCCTATTTTGTAGAAATTTTCTACAAAATATTGCCACTTGTAAACCTTATAGCTTCTGATGTACACAGATTTGAGCTTTACAGACTTTACGTGTACTCTGGCTAAGTCAGTTCTCACAAACACGCTACCACTCCAGCTTGAATCAGCAAAGCCAATATGTGCCTCTCTGAACGCCTAGCGAGAGTCTAAATTGTGCTCCGATGACGTCATGCCTGCAGCAACAACGGCACCTTCTATGCACTTCACACATGCGTGATCGAAAAAAGGCTTCTTTTCTCTACATAACGGCATTAACGTGAGTTGCGTGGTTAGTACGGTTCCAAAGATATAAGCGATAATGCTGTAACGTGTGTTCGTTACATGAGGTCTTGGCAAGCTAATCTAGCTTCTGACGGATTTTGAAGATATTTCACTTTAAAAAGTCTGCTAATATTGTCAACGGCCACTCAGACACAATTGCCCTGGAACGTCTCAAACCCGCCTACATTGAAGCACCCGCGCCATCGGCCCCACCAATGTGCGACGCTCAACTACTTCCAGGGCTAGTTCGCCGTGCGGCTAAATACGTGCTCCACGCGGAGGAGCCATGTACATCTGCACGTAATCACGGTTTCATCGGTAGTGGGTTCGCAATGTACACGGCAATGTGTTTGAACCCGCATGGTTGATAATGTGCGACGCAACCCTGCTGAATCCTTCGACGCCAACTCCGTACGTGACACCCAAGACAAACGCCAAGAGACGCCGTGTTACGTGGACTTTCCATCGTTCGTCGAGTTTTCCCCCTGTCTAAAGGGTGAGCCCTGTGCAGCGGCAACAGCATCGGCTTCGCATGAGAATTACGTGGACGCTCGCGTCCACACGAGGTACGAGCAGCTGGCACGCTCCGGGATGGGCTAGCGTTCCGAAAGGGATAAAAGAAAATGCTGCGCTAAGAGACCGAGTGTCGGTTTTTCCTCTCCCGCGAGAGCCCGAAACTTTACCGGTCTACGTGGTCGCTCGTCAGCACAATATAAGGCCAACAATGATCTTGTGGACGAAACTTATATATTCATAGAAACACATAGGGAAACCTTTTAACTCTATATATAGGAAGCTCTTTGGTGCATAGATTTACTCGTTTATCGTAGCGGGAGGTAAACAACGGGGCACGTAAGGCATTCGAAGAAATTATCTGCCTTTTGTGAGCAAGAAGGCTTGGCTATACGAAAACGGGCTTACTCAATCCTGTTGTTGTATAGGACAGGCCTCATTAATCAAAGGCCACTTCATTCTGGAATCAAGCAACAACAACAAAAAATGCTATGGCCTCTGGCTTCAAACTTTCGGAAAGTAGCAGAAGTCGATAAGGTTCGAGGAAGCCACTAAGAATACACGGGAAAACAACAAGAATAGATCAAGGTTCACCGATCAGAAACAAAGGTTGGCAATTTCCTGGAGCAATGACGTCAGCGCAGAGCTGTGTTAAGACGGGAAGGCACGTACAGAGTTGGCTGTAACAAATGGCTGGTGCTTCTGACGCCAAGAGAGACAAAGCTGGGGCTTGGAGAAATCACTTGAGTTATTGATAAGGCAAGGCTTTACTGCTATATGTGGAAAAAGGCTGCGACGTTCCAGGTACTATGTCACGTGCAGCACTTTCACACCGTAGCCAGAGAAAACTCATCTTAGCCGTAGTTTCTTTCCGTTCCGTTTCTTGGCGTTCATTTAATTTTCTTGCTTACTTACTTTTGTTCACTATCTTGGCACATAAAGACCATACAGCATAACGCCTCTATTAAGTCGGGAGATGTTTTTTGCTGAAATAATGTGCCGTGCACTGGTACCCGCCGTGGTTGCTCTGTGCATGGCTATGGTGTTGAGCTGCTGAGCATGAGGTCGCGGGATCGAATCCCGGCCACGGCGGCCGCATTTCGATGGAAAGGAAAACACCCGTGTACTCAGACTTAGGGGTACGTTAAAGAACACCAGGTGGTCAAAATTTCCGGAGTCCTCCACTATGGCGTGCCTCATAATCAGAAAGTGATTTTGGCACGTAAAACCCCCCCCTTTTTTGTACTTTGCTGTGCACTGGACACATATCTCATATAGAGTGTATACAGGGAAGTGGGCCCGTATTCTGAAAGCTGTTCGTACCGTAGACAAGTTTCTATATAACAGGCGCCAGCTAATTTCTTGCAATTGCTTTCTTGTGCCAATTTACTTTTATTTTCGGGAATTTGTACGAACTTACTCAGCCTGTAATTACATGTATCTTGTAAGTTAATACGTGTGCATTTTGTTTCGATTCTTTCGCGTGACACGTAACATGTATCGTCGGTATTGTCAAATGTATTGTAAAATTTTCCAAGCACTGCGCCAGAATATTTGGGGCACGAACCCTGTCAAGCTGCTATTTTAGCAGCTTTTAATTCTTTGCGAAAACTGCAGAGGGAGCCAATCCGCATCAACATTTTTCATCTCGATCGGTTTCGATCGTAATCGTAAGTCCTCCAAGTGACCTGGGTACAAGCGAGGCAGTAATATAGTAGCCGCCGCTGTAAAAAAAATAAAAAATAAAATAAAAAAAAAAAAAACATTGACGAGTTTTTTAACGCTTCAGTCGTATGTCACTTTGAAGTTGTGTGAAGCGAAACCCAATTTTTATTGCCCTAGCATTAGAAATGTTAAAGTGGAAAAAAATGTATATTTATTTCTCCGATGTTGAGCGCTATCAAACCGGCGTAACCGGGGTTCCTCAAGGAGACACACCCGAAGCCTTAGCAGGCTGCGCCACAAATGGACTGGGCATGTGCCGCTTTTCGATGAACGACTTTGGCGCAACACTTTAGTGAGCTGCGCAATAAATACGCTTGGTACGTCTGGTTCTTCAATGAACGTCTCGCCATCTTTCTTCACTGAGCATGGGTCACTGAATGTGCGGCAAGCGAGTGAACAATTCCCAGTGGTCGCGGGCACTGGAGCGCCACGCTTCTCATCTCGGAGGGCACGCGCGGACTTTGAGGCAGTGCCACCAGATGGCGCGAGAGCACGAGTAGCCGCATGGTTTGTTGGTCAGCGTTTGCATGTGCCAGCGCACCATGCATTTCGGAGCCAAAATATTTAAAAACCTTTTTATTTATGTCACGTATGTTTTGACACCCTGCATAAGTGTGTTTGCGTGGACAGCATTAGCCATGTCCTTAAAACAAGGTAATATCTGCGTTAATCTCAAAACTTTCGCTGGTGTGTGTCTGCTTTATTTATTGAAAAGCGGGCCCATATGGGCGGATAGCTGAAGCTCCTGAGCATATAAGACAGAGACACAGCAAAGAAACTTTTAAGATTAATACTGATTATACCGTTCTAAGGGGATGACTAACCCTGTCAAGAGCCAGTTTGACCTATCCCGGAGGGCGAAATCTGCGGAGCACAAGCCATTTTGGCTTTTCACAGAGGGATAATGGCAGATTAACACTGATAAGAGATTGGAATAGTTATACGTTATACCAGAACTATAGTTATAAATAAAACGGACGTTTTATTTAGAACTATTGAAGCGAAGGTATCTATAGTTGACCCAGTTATTCAAGTTTTCCCTACATCAGCTTTGATCATAACAGCAAGATTTCGGAGACAGATGTTGATGCGATAATTCTCTGTACCCTCTATAACAGTTTCCACGGATTTTAAAGACTTATTGTACCCTTGGAAAAGTAATCTAGTTCAAACAAGAAGAAGTAGACATTAGTAGGCTGTGCAGTCGCATACCTTCTTCAATATTTTAATTACATAGGGCTGCTCTGTCACCCTAACCGATTTGGTCTTGTCTAGGGAAGGTGAGACCACAGAACATCCTTTAATTTCTTGTAGATAGTTTATTAGCTTAAGAAAAGAAACCTAAGAAATACCACTAAACCTTCTTTGATTAGGTTGAAGTGTTCAAAATTTACTATCCATGCAGGGCCTGCATTTTTAGGCACATTGAGGGGAACAGTAGCGCTACCACCACAGATTTTCCTCTAGGGTCAATGAGATTTGAAGTCTAAACTCAAAAGTTAAAGCTTCCTTTTTGCCATCAAATTAAAGTTCAATTGTTGTATTTCCATGGTTCTCATGTAATTTTTATTTTCCGTCAAATCAGTCTCCCCAATCTTTATATTTTGATTTTAACTTACGTATTACAAGAATCTTTCCTCTTATTTTGTACTTTACTTTGACCTACCCGGTTCTTTCCCACTCGCCCAGCGTGCATACGTGTCGGTATTTCTACGCATCTACATTTACATCTACACCTATCAGGGACGCAGCCACGCAACCAAACAATGCAGCAGACATGTGGACAGAAGGCACTTATGAGGCTGACGCTTCGACAGCTCTGCACACAACAAGAAAAGCTTCACCGGCAAACACTTTGGAAATACGCGCTTCGGAGAAGCTGCCGTTGACAAGCGCGTCAGGAGTGCTGAGAAAATAGAGACAGTCAAGATGACCCAGGAAGACAGCGTTTCGACGGATGATGCTGCAATGGATACTGACGCAACGCCTGCAGATCGTCGCCTCGGCGAGTAAGGCGTGGCATCGATCAAGGGGTTTTAGCTCCAAGAAACGCCAAGTGGTCAGCCAACAGCAGTCGGTGTCGCTTACACTCGTCGCCAACAAGATGGCGCCCTGAGCGCCGGTTGTACTTTGGGCTGCCAAGTCCAGAAGTCCAGAGTGTCAAAGGCGGCAAAACAAACTTTGTCGCCTTGAATTGGTGTGCGCCCTTGATATCGCAAGCATTCGGGAGACCAAGGTGGAGAGAAGAGCAGACTGAGTGCGTGGTGCGACCCTTCAAGCGACTTTAGAATAGTAAGCTGTTGGGCTAGTTGGGTGGACATGATTTTTGCAAAGGGGAGCGCAGAAACGTTGCGGAAAAGGGAGACGTGAACAAGAAAGACGCTCACTTGCAACTAAGTGTATTTTCAGAGACAAACCAACGTCTGTGGACATAGAAGAGATATGTTATTTTGTACCGCATGAGGAACTCTCTGTAACTGTCCGGGAAGCAGTTGATTCATACGGTGTTCTTACCTTTCAGAACGACTGCCTTATCCCGGCAGAGGGTCTTGTTCAGCTTTTGGACTGCTAAATAACCTCTCCTATTGTTAACTTTGACAGTAAGATTCACATACAGAAAAGGAGTATATGTATTGGATCGTGTGCGGCACCTATTTAGCGTGAAATTTTCTTAGCGAAGTTTGACTGTTTGCTTCAGCAAGAATTGAACCAGGGCATTGTTCTTAAAGTTAATAGATATGCGGACGATTTTCTTGTCTTCTTATCTGTTTCACATAATGACATTAGCACTGCAGTAGCTGAGCGAGTGTTGCTTTGTTTCAAACAATGTTCGCTCCTATTATCTTTGACAATGGAACTTCCTGACAATGGCGCCCACCGGTTTTTAGATTTAGCGCTCTGCTTTAACTGTAAAGAACACTTTTGTTGGGCATATTGGCCGTGTTCTAAGGAAGTAATTCTACCTTTGGCTGCTCTCACACCAATCTGGTAAAACGGGGTATAGCTTCGTCATGCCTCAAGTCATCCCTGACCAAGTCTTGCGCGCACAGGGTCGGTCATAGCTTGGACCTACAAGTGTCTCGTCTGAAAGTCTCCGGATTCCCTTCGATTGTGCTAGTCGCAGCGCGTTCAACTCTTTTAAAGAAGCTCCACGCTTCACCCAATACTATGCCAAGCGAGAGGCCAAATAAGTTTGTCGTGATGCCATATGTCTACACGATTTCACACTACCTAAAAAGGATCGGACAAAAACACGGCGTTGAACTTATCTGGAGAGCTCCTCTCAAGCTTTCTCGGTTGTGCACCCTTGCGAACGGCCATGCAAAGAACAACACCTGTGAAAAGAAACACACGAAAGCCCTAGCCTCCTGTGCCACCGAAATGGTATCTAAGACACCACAGGACTGTGGGAAAGTTTACATTTGGCAGACGGGGCGCTCTCTAAATGGCAGGCTAAGAGAACATTCTTCATCTTTAAAGGCCCTGAGCAACCCCGCGCACCTTCCTGCGCCCTGCAGGGCTGTAAACCCCTTTTCGAGAGAATAAACATTTTATTAGGTAAATGCAACTTTGGAGAGGCGTCTTCGTTCCAGAATGCCTTGAGCTCGGGCCGCGTCCTGGGCCCTCGCAATCACCCGTTGCTGATCCTCGAGGTCGGAGCTGTCCAACCGAGATTATAAGCAGATCTAAAGGCAGACTCGAAAGGGAAATCCTCGAGGCTGCTCAGATTCACGCTCATCCTAACCTTTGCATTAGTGTCACGTCAGCAGTGTCACGTTCCTCGCCCTTGGCTGATGTTTGTATGCCCCCTCCTCTGAGGGGGCGTACAATGATAGATTCGATAGAGCATACGTATTATCTGAAATACTTACAGTATGTCAATGTGCTCACGTAATCCCCTCTTACATTCAGCCATTACTGCCTCGTTACTTTTTGTGCTGGGGAACGCAAAGCAAAGCCATATAGATTTCTTGAAAGCTATGGAAGATAAATGGGAAGTTGGTGGGAGACGAACGTTTTAAAGAATTCATGACAGAAATTGGAAAACGGGGAAATGGAGCTGAAGCCGATAAATGGCATCTACAATGGACGCTTTTTCAACAAAAAATTAAAATGAAGGAGGAAGAGGAAAGAAAGAGAGAACGCAAGGATGTTAACCAGAAAGGCGTCAGGTTGCATGGCTACCCTACACTAGGGAACGGGAAAGGGGCAATGGAAAGATGAAGGCGCTGGAAAAAGCCGGTGCTTTAAAGCACGAATAAAGACAATGTGAAATGATTTATGATCCAGTTTTCGGCAACTTGCGGCTTACGAAAACACGTCACCTGGTGTCTTTATAGATGACATTCGTTCTGTGAAGCAGGAGGTGGCGTTACTAGATGTAGAACAATACTGGAGCGCACTCGTAAGAGCGACAGCTTACCATATTGTTAGGCTAAAGCGACAGGAAGGACAGAAGGACGCTTGTCTGTGGAGCGACAGAGTGCCGGCGCGGCAACCCTTCTCTACTTTTCAACCATTCATCTTTAAATAAACGCACCCCATAGTAACAATATGATCAATGGTGAAATGTCGACCGAATGTGCCTTGGATACGCAAAAAAAGTTACAGGCGCCATGTGTCACTTCTGTATAAAATGTATTTCAAACATTTCAATAAAGCTTCGTTTAACTTTGATTCCGACAAGCGTTTTGAATCGTTTTTTTTCCATGTACAACAGCAACCAGGTATTATTTACACTGAATAACTAGTAATACTATGTATGGATAGGTCCGTGAAAAGATCTATCTTCAGAAGCTCAAGGACACTACAAGATTTATCTTCTCATATAAGTTACCCGCCAACTACTATCTCTGTTTCTAGCCAAGTAAAATACTAACCCTTGTGCATGTGTTGAATTTTGAGTGCGAGTACTGCTCCAAGGGCGCGCGTATTTCCGCCACGGCATTTTCCCGTTGAGCGGGCTGTCAGAACGAGAACGGCTGTTTAGGTGAACAGTATTTACAACCACCCGGGCCGCCTAGACATATATAATATTTTATTTGTCTCCAGAAGATACCAGGATCTGGCACAGTCGGCTGCACATATGATCTCGTTAGCTTTCTTTGGGAGATGGCTCGGGGGAATCGGTTGCATTACGCCCACGAAGCTGTTCCGTAGATACTGTTTGCGAAGAAGCTAAAGAGAAGCCTCGGAATAGAACGAAGACACGTCATTATCTACACCGTCAACGCCAGGTCACGCCGGTAATGCTGAGTTTGCAACAAACCAAAGCAGTATGCGATATGCTTTGGGGGGAGCACTGTCCGAACAAAATATATTTCGCCTATTTCATTTGCGAACAGAAAGATATACCATAAAATTTCACAAGGTAAAGCTGATTATGATTTCATCATCATCATCAACCTATCTTATGTCCACTGCAGGACGAAGGCCTCTCCAATTACCCCTGTGCTGCGACGACCGATTCCAACTTGCGCCTGCGAATTTCTTAATTTCATCACCCCTCCTAGTCTTATGCCGCCCTCGACTGCGTTTCCCTTCTCTTGACACCCACTCTGTAACCATTATGGTCTACCTACGCATTACATGACCTGCCCAGCTCTATTTTTTCTCTTAATGTCTATTAGAACATCGGCTATGCCCGTTTTCCCTCTGATCCACACTGCTCTCTTCGTGTCTCTTAACGTTACGCCTATCCTTCCTCGTTCCATCGCTCTTTGTGTGGTCCTTCACCTGTTTTCGAGCTTCTTTGTCAGTCTCCAAGTTTCTGCCCCATATGTTAGCACCGGTAGAATGCACTGATTGCACACCTTCCTTTTTAGTGATAATGGTAAGCTTCCAGTGAGGATCTCAGTATGTCTGCCGCATGCGCTCCAACCCAATTTTATTCTTCTGTAGATTTGCTTGTCGTGATCAGGGTGCCCTGTGAGTAATTGATCTAGGTAAACGTGTTCCTTCGCAAACTCTGGAGGCTGACTGGCGATCCTGAACTCTTGTTCCCTTGCAAGGCTATTGATCATTATCTTTGTTTTCTGTATATTAATCTTCAACACCACTCTTAAGCTCTCTCTGTTAAGGTCCTCAATCATTTGTTATAACTCGTCCCCAGTATTGTTCAACAACACAATGTTATCTGCAAACTGAAGGTTGCTGAGATATTCGCCGTTGATTCTCACTCCTAAGCTGTCCCAATTGAATAGCTTGAATCACGCCTTTTAATTGAAGGAAAAACGAAAGGAGCCGTGACAATGCAAAAATTATCACCGGGGATTACGATAATTCCTAATGGACAATTTGAGCGCAGATGTATACGTGTTTTCATTTCGCGATACACGGAGGCATCGCACCGATCAGCGATCCGACCGGCAGAGCCATGACACGCAGTGACATACATAAACCTGCCACACAGTCGACGCTTTACGGCAACTGCAGCTTATGTAACAGTAAACTTTCCCGGGAATCGCTTGCGGTGAACGCTTTGCGCGAAAGCGAACTTTCTGGTATTTTTTTTTTTCAGTACAGCCGGTGTCGCCACTGCATGGGATGGATGGATGGATGGATGGATGTTATGAGCGCCCCCTTTGGAATGTGGCAGTGGCTTTCGCCACCAAGCTATTGCTATTATACTGCCTAATGTCCTACCTAGGTTAAACAATAAAAAAGAAAACAAATCACTATGAACTACCCCACCCAAATTTTCTGATCCCCTATTTCGAACTGTGCTTTTGTACGTCTTTGTTTTTTGTCGTTTCCCTACTTTTCTTCCACCAATCCTCTAATCACCTCTTACTAATGCCTATTGTGGACATGTTTACTTTCCACTGCTCTCGCTGAACCCAAGTGCTTCAAGGAGGCCAGTGGCGCCTAAATCGACCACTGGGTAGACGTCTTCACATTCTAATAAAACATGCTCCATAGTCTCCCTAGCTTTACCGCAGCAAGCACATGCTTCTTCTTCCGTCTTATATCTCGCTTTATAGGTTCGTGTTCTAAGGCATCCCGATCTCGCTTCGAAAAGTAATGAGCTTCCCTTTGAGTTATCATAAATTGTTTCTTTCCTGATTTCGTTTTTTCCTCTTAAGTAGTTACTCATGGCAGGTTTCTTCTCCATTGCCGCCACCCATGAGATTATTTCAGCCTCTCTGAGTTTCCTCTTGACTTTCTTTATTGCTGTGTTGCCCACCCTACAGGCCACATACTTGCTGGTAAGCTTGCTAGTTCTTTTCCTGTACTGTGAATCAATGATTTCTTGTACAGATACCTGAACATTCTCCCAGCCCATTTACTTTCTTCCATATTCCTCAGCCGTTCTTCATACTCAATTTTACTGCGAGCTTGGACGTGGATGTGATGCGTGGACGTCATCTGGTGGTCTTTCAAGGTGGTTTCCTCCGCCTTCCTCGTCATGCTTCCGCTGCGCCCTCCTCCTCCGCTTTTCTCCTCGCGCTCTTGTAACAATTGTCGTATTTCATTCCCCACTGCGTTTCGCGTTCGATCTTTCATTTTTAGCTGTGCCCGTTCGCTCGGTTACGCCGCCGAGACACGCTGACGCTCAAAGCAGAAACGCCCGTCTGATCAAGTAATGCTTTCCTTTCTCTATACAACGACACAAAAGTAAGGCGCGTCGGTTGTACTGTTCCAAAATATAAACAATAATATTATAACACGTTTTCATGACGTCTGATTTTAGCAAGTGACCCTTATAACCGAACAGAAATACTTTTCACGTCAGAACTCAACCCCAACAAGTAGACATCGTCCTTCTTGTACCTAAGCCTGAACTCCAAGCATTATCTAAATCTATAAAATTATCAAGTCTTCTTCACAATTGATGAAACATATTCCATGACCTAGGGCCCTATAACGTAAATCTACTCCAATATGTTTTTATTCCAATCTGCTGACGTCATATTTGCGTAACCGCCGACGTAGGCATCTGGCGGTGACCCGCAGGCTTGGCTGAAAAGACCAATCAAACGCTCTCCTCGTTCATAGGAGGTCACTTTTGTTTGCTTGATGAACGAATAACATTTCCTACACTGTGTGGCTTGTCTTATTTAATTGGCTAGCAATAGGTGAGGAGCACGCTCAATTGGAGAGGGATTCGATGGAACTGAGCCAGTGCACTGAAAATCGATAACCGGCTGAAGAGGGTGGTGCCGGCGTCTGCGATTGGTGGACTTTCCCTGACTTAGCTTGCGGTGGCTGGTCGAAAATCGTGGCGGCATGCAACGGAAGCTTAAAAATGACGGCAAAACAGATCCTCAGCAAACAAGAGTTGGAAGAATGAGGTCGTAAACGTGCCGAAAGTGCTCGAAATCGTTACACGGTGACGCAAAAAGTTTCATAATACGAAAATAAACCCAAGCTTCCGGCTGCTGCGAGTAACCAGTGCCTGAGCGATCGGCGGCAGCCATCTTTTATTTCTTTCGGAAGGGGGCAGCCTGTGGCTATTCAGAAGAAAATTCAGTTTTGTTCGGCATATTAATGCATCTTTAACGCGTACATGTCACTTTGACGCGGGAAGTATTCGCGGTTTTGTGATGTAGCGTGACTGGCAGATGAAGTGGGTGCAGTCCAAAAACTTTTGACCAATAGCCGAGGGCTAATAGCGAATAGGCGTCAAATCAGAAATAACTTATTTTCTTTTGTTCGGTCAAATCATTCATAATCAGTGTCAACAAGTCATATCCGATGGGGAGCTATCGCGGTTTGCGGGACGTCGCGTTACAGACAGGTGAAGTGGGGGTGGTCCAAAAAAGCTTTTGACCAATCGCGGAGGGCTGATTGCAGAAACGGAATAGAAAGGTTTGGAATAGTTTTACGTTATAGCGCCCCTAGTATTAGAGCAAAGCAGAAAAATTGAGGAATTAATAGTACCAGGGTGTTCGATGTTTACATGCACGTACTTGTGTTAATCAGAAAACGTAGAATGACAGCTAATTTGAAGAATAAGTTGCATCGTGTGATTTACATTTCTTAAAACACACAGAGTGCATTCGTAACATAATTTCGCAAATGTGTGAAAGTAAATTATTCCGGTGCTGAACGAAGATACGACACTAATTAAGCAATGGCACACACACACACACACACACACACACACACACACACACACACACACACACACACACACACACACACACACACACACACACACACACACACACACACGCACACGCACACACACACACACACACACACACACACACACACACACACACACACACACACACAGTTTTACACAGTTTTAAGATACAGCAATTCAATCTAATTAATGCAGCGTAAAACGACAACCAACAACAGAACGCAAGAGAACCAAACAGAGAAATACATCGCGGACATCAACTATACCGCACTGAAGCCCCCGTGAATGCTCGCTCATAGAGAGAAAAGATAAGTCACATGAGGGAAAAACGACCTTCCGTATGAAGGAAGCATGTAGGAACGACCACAAGTTGCTTTGGAGCTTACTTTCAGTCGTTGTGTTAAAAGCCTGGCAATGGAGTAAAGAGAGGAAGGAATAGCGGCTTGGGATATTGTGACGCTTCGCTATTGACTGCGTTCCGGGGAAAGGATGTAACGAAAGGCCAGCGGAAGCGGGGTCGTTAAGAGGAATCGTATACCGGTAACGGTGCAGCCACCTCGCGGGGCTGCGAGAACCCGTGCGCTGGTGGGTTGCCGCGGTGGCGCGGTGTTCGCGCCCTGGTCGCGGCGGCGGCAGCACAGGCGAGAAGGAGGTGGGTGCGCGCGGGACACGCGGCTCGCAGTCGTCGCCGCGACTCGGGACCGCGCGCCAGCCGCGCCCTCTCTAAGCGGTGCACGTTGTGAAAGCACGCCTCCGTACGACGACAGCTTTGGCACTCACTCCTCAACTCTCTTTCTCAGTCTCTCTCTCTCTCGCTGCCTCTATATATGTGCTATCGTCTGGTCACCTCCTATATATATGTACTCAGTGCAGAGGATTTCTCACTGTCCTTCTCGGAGCCTGCGGTACCAAAGGACGGCGGTCCGACGACGAACTTCTGTCACCCACCTGTTGCTCTCTTATCCGCATCACCAGAGCACGCCCGCGGCGCCTGGACGAAGCGGATCCCTGTGACTCGCGACTTGGAAGGTGTTAATAAGAAAGGTGGTGCTTGTGTTGGACGTTTGTGTGAACTTTGAAAGTTGTCCTCCGGACAGCTGCGGGAGAACTTGGAGTAGGTCACGCGAATAAGAAAGACGTTAGTCGCAGCAAATCGAAACTCTGACTTCTGCCGGAAACGTTCACATTTCTGTCAAATTTTCACATTTCTCGCACACATCGTGCTTCCCACACTGACTTTGCTGTAGTAGTAACCGCAAGCACCTTCGTTATGCGTAATGCATCCTTACATTCGCGAACAAAACCCCCTGCATGAAAAATAATTGGTGACTCGGAATGCCTTCGGTTATTTCTTCGATTGCGAGGTTGTTTGCATCTGGCTTGAACAATACGAAGTGAAGAGCAAATAATCTAAATTTAGACGAAAAATACGCATGCTCTACTTCAAGCCTAGTTGTACCGATGATTCGGCATTTATCCTTTGCAGATTTATGTGAGACTTGAGACTGTGGTGGTTATATAAAACGTGTAACTGTTAAACACGCATCAAAATCGTACAAGGAAACCATTTGAACGTAGACTGAAAATTGAACGTAGCTTTGACGCAGCTTCAATAATTGGCCATTATCATCATGCAACGCATCGTTATTGAATCATATATTTAAACGCTAGACAAACGGGGAAATGGTGTGCACATATGTTCAAAAACTGATTTTCATTCTCGGCTCATGGAAACACGGGCCATCAGTTTTGTTAAGATAGGTAAATGAGTATCGTTCTCAATGACTAGAGATTTCGGACTATCTGCAGAAATTTCGAACGTGGTAGAGCATACGTATATGCAGCTGAAGTTGCAGTTTCTCGACATCCTGGTGCAATCTGGTGATTCGAATAAGCTTTAGTGTAGAAAGGTTTTTAGAAAAAGTCTCTTATTTGCTTGGCATTTTATCTGCACTAACAAGCGAGCCTTGTTTTCTAAGTGAGTTAACGTTCATCAAGCACAGAAAGACCTGTACAAATACGTGAAGGGCACACTGTACATAGAGAGACTGTATTTTTATGATGCACGGGAAGCGTTGAAGTTAACAACAGCAAAGAAAAGGCTTCCAGCGCATGTGGCTAACACAAATAGCTCTTCAAACTTTCTCCTCACCAGAACTGTCGTCAAGCCTAGTGAGTCAGACTCTCGGGTCAAGGAGTAACTCCTCAAGCGCTTTTGTACCTGCTCAAAATTTGGTGAACTGAAAGCAAGTTCAATACCTTCATCTTAGATTGTTCGTTTGGTAACACGTACTCGTTACTTGTAGTGTGAGTGTAATTCATGGCTACAGATTAATTTATACCAATCTCCTACTTTCAAGGAATCGCAGCCCTTTTCTCTCAACCGCCACAGCTGGAAACGCCGATAGCATATCTGATCATTGGGCGTCATGCAAGTTGAAAAACGTCTAATGTGAGTCTTATATTCATGTGCGCTTTATACAAGGCGCTTGCCCTTACAGATAAAAGAAAAACAGATCGTTAGAAAAAAAAATATTCGCAATCGAGCAACGCAGCGTAAACCTCCTGTAGTCGCCGATAAGAGTACACAACTCGTAGTCGTCGTGTCTGATCATTTTAAGAATTTTTACAGGCACGCAATCTGTTCTAGAGAACTGAACTATTAGTCGTGAAATTGTTATGATTAGACAAGGACAAGAGTATACTGAAACGTACATGCAAAAGCACTCGCCCTTGTCGGGAATCTCAGAAATTTTTATCCGCTCCGAAAACTAAGTTTTCAGATCTGTTATCAATTGTTCTTGATCCGTAAGAGCCTTTCCGCTCAGACTCCACCAATTTCGGGCTAGAGTATTCGCGTGAGCTTTTTGATAGAACCGCGATTGCGCAAGTGATCCCAGCAAGAAAGTTTCTTCGATAGAGAGTGCCCCGAAAAGAAGTGCAGGAATATCGCTTTTTCTTCGCGCTTGTTGCGTAACTTTTGAAGTAGATGGGTGGAACCGGAACATAATCACGACACGACACTCCCGAAAGGAGAAGCGCACTTCGCAACAGAATTACGCTATATCGGCAAAAGTGTGGCACAGAGCAGAGGAGTGAGGAACTTCTGAAGGAAGACCGTAAACAACACGCTCGAGAAACTCTGTTCTGTGTTCGTCGTGGTGAGACATTCCTGTGGTGCGTTAGCTTGTATTAAGCCGCCGCGATTGTAAGACACGGATTCTTCTCCTCGTTGTCCTCCACATTGTGCGTGTTGCAAAACACAGCTGCCCCCACCCGCACGCTGTGTCTGAGTTGCAGTTAGTGGGACGGCGTTCCTCGTGCTCAGCCAAGTGGAAGCACTCCTGACTGACAGTGCGTGAAATCCTCCGCGACTTGAACGCTCGAAGCGAGGTAAGCCGATTTCTACTTTGTCTTTCTCTCTTCCATAGATTCCTGGCACGCCCTCGCAAGCTGGGTGAATGTATATTTATTACAGGTTGCTTCGTGAAGGAAAGGAGTAGAGAAGTACGGAAACAACATTCCAATGCTTTGTTCTTGGTTTATCACTGTTAGGAAGACAGGCTAATTAACTAGCCAGACAGCGACACGAGAGATAGAACAGCTATTATTCTTTCAGTGTAATGGAGCGCTCTTGCCACTGAAAAACAGAATGTACCTTAAAGAACAAGTATCGAGAATAAAAGATGAACTACATTTAGTGTCAATGTGTTGATGCAGTGGTAGCGTAAGAGTAACTTCAAGTTGCTGGTTAATGACCAAAGGACAGTGTACATCTGCTTTAATGTAACGTTGCGCAACTGCAACACAGGCAGCAATTAACAATGGAGGAAATCGCTTGACCCTTCCAAAAAATGACGCATTTGACGCTCGCGTAACGCCGCCATTCGATATTACTCACCTACGATTGGGATCATGCTTTATCATAAGAAATATCAGCATTTTATGCACATTTGACCCCGGACAGTTTCAGTGCAGTGCAAGGTTTCATGAACCACATGGCAAACAAGGAATCGGAACGCCATAAGTATTAAAAAGATGCTGTGTTCCTATGTTCGAACCAATTTCGGAAGGGCCTCTGATGAGATCTGGTGCCCGAAGTCTGAAGTGCTTGTGTGTTTTGGAGAGTGCTTAAGCCTAAAAAAGAAAAAGAAGACGCACATGTCCCGCGTTGCTCGTACACAGCAAAAGTTGATCGCGCTTTATTAGTTATCTACTGATAACGTGGTAGTGGTGTAGCACGAAAAAAGAACAACATTTAAAAATATTAGTAAATTTCTCTTTCGTCTTATTGGCATAGGCCCAAAAATTTGTACATTCCAGAGCTGTATCAGTGAAAAAAGAATAAAATTTGAAAGATTAGTAGACCCACTGATAAATCAGTAGCTAGCAACACTGCGTACGAACGGAGTGGCCTAGCTAGCGCAGAACATTTTGCGGCGCACTGACAGTTTTCTTCGCTGGGCTTATTTGTGCTTTGCAGTGGTCCTCAACGAGTTAACGGTATTTGGCAGCAAAAATATTGTTAAAAAACTTAAACGTCCTTGTCACTGGAACTTCACCTGATGGCACTGACGGTGCGAAATGAAGTACCACGTCTGCTTCTTTTATTTTATTATTATTATTTTATTTCTTTTGCTGTGGACTGATTTGTGCACTGTTTCTCTATAAGTGTTCGCCGCACACTTACCATCTATCACAAAATCCTTGAGTACAGGACACTATCTCGCCTATACGAAAACATGTGCCATAAGGTTTGAGAGCTTGGGACGCACAGTCTGGAAAAGGCCGTTTCGCAAACCTCAGCTACGGGCGTCAGCAGCGGGTGTCATTAAAAAGGTGCTAGACACTGCCCCAGTACAGTTTTAAGGGCTTTTGCAGGATTTTAGCGCAATAAGGCTTCAGTTGCACCGTAAGCCAGTGTAGACGCTGCAGCCAAGAGTTGGGGACTTAAAAAGTTGGATTTTTTTATATATTTGTAGTAAGAGAGGCAGTGGCGAGCGAAAATTGCTGAATGAAGAGTGCCCCCAGTATCTACGAACGTAATCGAATATTCAATTCAGATGTTAAATGAAACGAGCGAAATGCGATGTGTGTAGACGCGATTGGGTGAGATTGTCAGTACAAAAAAAGAAACAACTTTCTTTATGTAGCCATTTGTAACCTACGTCTAGTATAATTTTATCTGCTTACATATAATTATACCTACATGTCACATACAGCACTTCCTAATTGTTACTCACGGGAGAAAATGTGCGCTCGCATCATCTGGCATCCAATCAGGGCATCATATATCCACAAGCTCGGTTTGTTGCCAGTCCATTTCTGCGAGTACGTTACAAACGCCGTAATCCTTGTATTATCGGACAATTCTCCACAATGCAGACATTTTCAAGCCACAGAAGAGTATTGAAAATACATATCAGTATCTCGCAAGTACTATGAGCGGTGATAATCCTGTAGTAAGATACAATGTTACGCGACCTCATACCGAACACTGCCTATATTGATTACCACGTATCATCATAGTTGAAAAGGCGTGCATCCAGCTATGCCCATATTTGCGTGAAAGTTCTACCACACTAAATAAATGTTTTTTTTTTCTATTCAAGTTAATTGAGTAGCCTATAAACCTGAGTGACACCGCAGTTTACTTCACCGAATATCATGCTCAAAAGAATTTTCGTCAAATCAACACAAGTATGGTTGGGCATTTTGGCGAAGTACATCATGCTCGTTGTGCTTTCCTGGATGCGAAAACTGCGCTTACAAATTGTTTCTGCACTAGCATTGCCTGCTTCAGTGCGTAGTTTCAATGAGTGCACCTAAACATACAAACTAAATGCCACAATATTATTGGTCCTTTTTAGAATCATTCCGAGGGAAACCAATTTATAAGGAAGAATTGTGCTTCCAAAGTTCGTGGACATTCTACGAGTAACTCTCCCCACAAAGTGCTCTACGGCATCGCGACGTAGTTCGAGAAGTGGAACGGCAGCTTTTGCTAACTGCTGAGAACAGCTCTTCGCACTTTCGTACTTTTCAGCGCCTCGGTAGAGCTTCAAGATAAAAATAAAGGCCCTTTGTCATAAAAACGCATCGCTAATACTTAATCGGAATAATATTATCCAATGAGCTGGGTATAAAGAAACATATTTCTTTTTCATTATGTACCCTGGCAATATGCCTTATCCACACTTAAGTGAAGCGGGTGCATTTATTAAAAGACTTATCGTGGTCGAATCATTCGAATCCTTCGTGTCGCAAGTATTAAAGCAAGTTCGAGAGCCGTTCAGACTCGATGGCTTCACGTCTGTCATTCGCCGCCTCAATTTTGTATTTGGATTTAATCTTTCTGCATGCTTTCAAAGCCACGCCGCGACGTCACACGCACAGTGGGACAAAGGCACCCTATTTTGCCATAACGCATTCATCTGTACCGACACAGATACGACTGTCTTGGATCTGGTTCTCGACAAAGACGAAAATCCCGATGCAGCAGCGCACTGCGTGCTACGTTTCGAATAATGACATCTAGAATCTTTATATTAATGTTTTCCCAGCTAAGAACACAACAGTAAAAAACAGAAAAGAGCTTAATACGAATATAAGATGGGAGTGGTGCATTGGGACAGCCGTACATTCATTATATCGACCAAGAAAATGTACCGAAAAACACATTTCTCGGTTTCGCAAGCTCTCATCGCTTGCCCACGCAGACAGCAGTTTCTAATCCTATGGAGATTGCACTAGTGGCTTCTTCGTGAAAGTTTTATGATGTCTCCCTCTCAGTTTTTTCTGGCGAATATTTCACGCATGCACGCGTCTCAACCAGCGCGAGCAGACGAGGCCACCCTACTTTCGTAAGCGTTTGTTTCGCGGCCTCCGGAAACAAGAATCTCAGCGGGAGGTGATATTAGGGATTTAAATATTTCAGCATCCCTCCTTTACGCCAGTTGCGAATAGAAATTCTTGCGATGTGTGATTTTCGTGCAGGGAGCCGCGCCCTATATTTTTTGCCCGAGCGCTTGCATCACTGCGACTCGAAGAGGCCACCAAGTTTGATTTGTTTTCGGATGCAGATTGAAAACGCCACATCATACAGCAGAAAAAGCTCAATGAGAATATGTTATAAGGCGCTTCCCTTCGGTTGCGTTGTTTTTCGCCATAGCAGTGTTTTGTTTTTGTACCGGGAAATTACATTTTCGCTTTCTTTTGCAAGCTACACGGTGACGGATAGCGTCATATATCCTTTCATCGCATGCGTTACTATCGCAAAAATGTTTCATACGCTTGTGCTATTAATGGTGCTCCTTCGCGCGAGCTAAACCTGACACTATAAATCTCGCAAGTGCTCCGTGCCAGATGTCTTCTCGCGATACAAATTTGTAGCTATACAATCTACCAATCACGCAGGAAATTCGGCCAGATGGACCTAGACTACGTTTCGCATTAACTTTGCTGTTAGTAGCAAGGCTAGTTTTCAGGTTGTGCTAATGCATTTTCGGTTGGTATTTGTAAGCTTCAGATTTTGTTTAGCCATGTTTGCGAAAACGGGCAAATGATAAACTTGGGTCGCAGCTTTGATTGTAGGCTAGGAAGGTTCATGGGCTAAGAGAATTACTTTGCCCATATGTGTAAATAGAACGACAGTGACGTAGCTCGATGGCTGGTACGTGCAGCACTGCATCTACGAATTTTATATCAGGCACAATTGCACCGGCTGACATTGGCACAGTTAGAGACAATTAACCGCGATGTTAGGTGCACGATCACAACACTACCCTGTATCACTCAGATACCAACCTTACAAGAACATGCCCAGCTCAACACAATTGCAGAGCTAATTTTGGAACATGAAAAAAGCACGTGAAATCAAAAAGCAACTTGTTCCGGCTGTCACGGTGCTGCAGGCTCATTTTCGACGCGGCTGTCGGATTGACAATCAGCCCTATGCAATGCCTCCCTGGGAATTCACCAGCATCACGACTAATAACCCAAGGAAGTTACGACGCAGTATAGTAGAACAGGTATTACCGACGAACACAATATCATCGATGCATTATGCGCTACCACCTGCAAAGTATATACGGATGCTGATATCCTACCAGTCGGCGGAAGTGCACTATTCCTCAGTACTACGCATAATTTCATCAGTGGTCAGCAGCGTTATTCATCTACGGAAGCCAGCGCTCTAGTGAAAGAACTTCAAGCCATCCACGACGCTGTGCAACATGCCACAACTTAGCTGCCTACAATCAAACAACTAGATATCTTCACTGATTCTTGAGCGGCCGGTCAAGAACTCAGGAAGGTTTACAAGCTAGGCGATGAAAATGTGCGAGACGATACACACTATGACTAGTAAAACAGCTACTTGCGTCAAGGTAGACTGGATTCAAGGTCATGCGGCGAACTCTCACAACATTGCGGATTACGAACAGGCACACTGCCCTCCTAATTCAGATATTCCGTCTATTCCCCTCCCACCTTGACCCTTTAACTCACTCCGGGCCCGTAAAAATTCTATCTGGCAAGACACACGCGCTTTTAGCCCGCCGTCTGTCTGTTCCCTCCCTCTTTACCTTACCAGGGCGGAGAAAGTTGCGCTTAGGAGGCTTCGGACAGGGGTGGCCCTTACTCCGGCTGTGAACTCAACATGGAGCCGGTTACATTTACCACTGGGTGCTACGTGTCCACATTGTTCAGTCCCAGTGACGGAGGCACATGTGTACCACCTAATATAGACACGTCCAGGCTTACAATCGGAACGTTTGCGGTAGCAGCAAGCCGGCCTCCGATACAGTGTCACAACCATGACCACTGGATACATGATAACAGATTCCACAACACACTGCTTCAATTCATACACAACGCAGGCCTCCCAGCAGACATGTTTAATACACATATACACATCAACAATTATGCCTTAAGGGAAAGTCTTTATGATAATAATAATAATAATAATAATAATAATAATAATAATAATAATAATAATGAAAATGCCCGCAATACAAGATCCGACATTCGTTCAACTTGAAGAATTAGTTCATATAGAGGCAGGCTACAAATTCATAGCATGTCTACAAGTGACTTTTTCTCTTACTCGTAATATGTCGACAGCCCCATAGTACGTATTTACTTTTGCTGGTATGATTAATATCAGTCCCTTCTCTGATAAATCACAATATACGAGTAGTTGGGGAAAAAATTCAAAGTTTGAGTTGTTCGACAGGTTCCACTGCTGAGCGTTAAACAATTTACACTTTTTATTATATTCCGAAAGCTTTACGAAAGCACGTACAACCACCATGCCATTTTTTGTGCTCCAGCTTTGCCTTATTAGCAAGCAGTTGTTTTTAATTAGTGAAAAGAACAGGTTAATGGTTCCATTTGTAGAAGATAATCACTTTTATAGGCCGTTTTTCATACGTTATGATGTTGACTGGTGAGCGTAACCAGGGAGCACATTCCTGTATCTTCCACGTGTATTACCAGGGCAAATATTAGCCAATCTATCGGATAGATATTGACCTAATTGTCCAATGATAATATTACCAACGTCGAGCCTAGGCTGCCACAGGTCAGAATGAAGCACGTATATCATCGTGTATAATCTCGATGAAACTCAGATGTTCGAGTATAACTCGCAAAAGTTTTTCACTGTACCGTATGAGAAGCTCTTGAAAGGACTGTTCAACTGTGTTTGCAGGACAGCGCCTCTGCTTGCCTGCTGACTGCGTCGAGTCACTGTTCGACATCGAATCAGCGTTATTTCATTTTTCAACAAGTAAAGCCATGGTTGGTCAACAGATACATTAGGTAACTCGTCGGAATAAGCTTTCGCAGGAAGAGTGCATTAGTGTCAGCTGCATAAGCGCAGTGACGGTTACGTGCCGGCGTATGTGCTCAAGCTACTGCGTACCTGTCTACGCCATTTTTATTATGAACAAGTCAACCAGGTGCATTGTTTTAGCTTGGTAGCTTTAGGTGGGTGCCTACATTTCCCTTCATAATGCAGCTTACTGCCATCGTTGGAGCGTACATTTTGTCGTCACGTCGTAGGCATGTGCGATGCGGCAAAGAAACTTTCACATTTAAATGGAAGAATAGCTTTTTGAGTATGGGGAGTGACAAAATAATGCAGAATTCCTTCCAGTTTGACACACATGCCACTGAACAGTCCTGTGTTCATTAAGCAGCTAAGCGCCCCCCCCCCCCCCCCCGCCCCTTCTTTATACACTAACAAAGGAAACCAGATCGATGCTGCGCCAACGCAGTTGACGTGTTCGCTTGGGATTGGCAGAGCGTGCAATAAGTGCAAAGTATTGGCTACACACGCTACTGAAATATCTCTCAGCAGCCTGACAGGGGAGGCTGTCGACAGATACCAGAAGAGTGAAAGTGATTGTCATGATTAAAGTATCGTTAGTCGAAAACTCGAGGCAAACCCGGAAGGATTGCGCCTAGGGTTTGTTCAAGCCGATCCATCGATGTAGCTGTCTGTTTGCTTAACGGCGTCGCCCGTATCGTTTCGTCAACGCAAAAGCGCTCGATCATGCATGGCTGGACATGGTTGTCTACAGCGATGCTAGTCCAGTACGCCTGAAGCGGAAATGTGCATATCAGAAAATGGATGATTGAATTGTGGTTTCCGGGTATGCTGAAATACTTGTTCACCGGCTGGCGGTAAAAGCCTGAGGCAATAGAGAGTATAAGAGAGAGAAGAGAGAAGAAATGGACGGGCCAGGTTGCATGTATTGTAGGATATTCGGAGGAGGAGGAGGAGGAATAAACTTTATTTGTGCACAGCAGATTTGAGACCTAGGCCTCTACCTAAATGACGGCCTCGAGCGCTTGGGCCCTGGCGGCATCTTCGGCCTGCTGGATTGCCTTGAGTTGGTCTTCCGGTGCACAGCTGAGCAACGCGGTCTCCCACTGCTCTCTGGTCTTAATTATTTTATTCTGTATGGGTGTACGAGGACAAGCCCAAACAATATGTTGTAGGTCCGCCCTTTCTTCACAGAATCTACATCTATCCGTGTAAAGGTCCGGGTAGTAGCGGTGGTAGGCCACCGGGTTCGGATATGTATCTGTTTGTAAGAGGTGCCATGCCGTCGCTTGCCGTCTATTTAACGAGGAGTGTGCCGGGGGGAAATGGGCCCTTCCCAATTTATAGTGTTTGGTGATCTCGTTAAAGCTGGTCATCCGGTCTCTCTCCGTTCCCAGTATTTGTTGCGTGTCACCTGCTCGGCCTGTCAGTTCTCGAGCCAGGTTGTGCGCTATTTCGTTCCCGGGAAGGGAGGAGTGTGCGGGTGCGCAAATAATGTGGATGTCGCGATCTTCACGAAAGTTGTTTAAAATTCTCAGTGCTTCCGGCGAGATTCTTCCCTTTGCATAGTTCTTGACGGCTGTCTTGCAGTCGCTTACTACGATGTTAGCTTCCGTGGAGGCTATTGCCAGTGCTAAGGCAGCTTCCTCCGCCACCTCTGCCTTCCATGTTTTTACCGTCCCACTAACTCTGCAGTCACCCTCTAGACTCGTAGCAACTACGGACATACTATGTCCATCTGCGTACTCCGCCGCGTCCACATAGACCACGTCCCTGGCACTACGGAATCTTTTGTGGAGAGCTCTCGCTCGTGCCTTTCTTCGATCTTGGTGAAACTCCGGGTGCATGTTTCTGGGGAGGGGGGGTATTGATAGATGTTCCCTTATTTTCCTTGGGATGTCTCTCCGCACTCCGTGCTGTGCTTCGTAGGTTATTCCGATGTCATCTAAGATGTGTCTCCCCGTCAAACTCTGTGTAAGCCTTTCATACTGCGCTACTCTCTGGGCCTCAATAAGTTCGTCTAATGTGTTGTGCACGCCGAGCGCCAAGAATTTTTCGTTTGACGTATTTGCCGGAAGTCCCAAGGCTTGCTTATACGCCCTTCTAATAATGCAGTCTATCTTGGTTTTCTCCGCAGCGTAGAGCTTGAGGTAAGGAACCACATATACAATGCGACTGATTACGAATGTTTCTATTAATCGGATGAGATTGTGCTCTTTCATGCCATAGTGCCTGTTGGATATCCGCTTTATTAGTCTGATTGTTTGTTGAACACTATTGTCAAGTAGTCTAATGGTTTCTCCGTTATGGCCGTTTTCGGATATGCGGAGTCCCAGTATTCTCAGGCTCTCCACTATCGGTATCGTGGTGCCTTCTACTGTGACCACAATGCCCGGCCTTTCCCTAATGCTTTTTCGACCCCGGCATGTGGGCCTATAGAGCAGAAGTTCTGATTTTTGTGAGGAGCATCTCAGTCCCTTGTCTTTGATGTAGTCTTCCACCGTGTTTACTGCTGTTTGAAGGATCTCTTCCACATGCCCATCGCTTCCACCCGCCACCCAAAGGGTGATGTCGTCCGCGTAGAGGCTGTGTCCGAGTCCTTCTATCTTGTCAAGTCTCGCAGGAAGACCGATCATTGCCACGTTGAATAGAAAGGGAGATAGGACTGAACCCTGCGGGGTACCCCTATTACCTAGCTTGAGCGCGTCCGATTTGGATTCTCCAATTGAAATCTTTGCGGTACGATCTGTCAAGAAGTCTTTGATGTACGCGTATGTTTTACGTCCTACATCCAGCTTTTGGAGATTTTGTAGTATGGCCTTGTGCGTGACGGTGTCAAAGGCCTTAGTTAGATCGAGACCTAGTATTGCCTTAGTGTCTAGACTTTTCTCACCCGCATCTATGATCTGATGTTTTAGTTTGAGCATAACATCCTGCGTCGATAACTTTGGTCGAAATCCAACCATGGTATGTGGGTAAAGTCCTCCATCATCCATGTATCTCGTGAGACGTGTGAGAACCACATGTTCCATGAGTTTACCGACGCAGGATGTCAGTGATATCGGCCTTAAGTTCGTCAGTTGTGGTTTCTTTCCAGGCTTTGGTATAAAAATGATTTGGGCTGATTTCCATTGACTTGGAATGCTGCCTTGCTCCCAGCAGTTATTCATGTAGTCCGTGAGAGCTCGGATGGATACATCGTCGAGGTTCCTGAGTGTTTTGTTGCTTATCCCATCAGGTCCTGGTGCAGATTTCGAGTTGAGCCTGGTGAGTTCATATCTGACTTCTGCCTCCGTAATAGGGGTATCAAGATCAGGATTCTCGTTACCTAGGTAATCCGGAAGTAGTTCTCTCTCCACATCACCAACGTACATCTTTTGGAGCTCTCGAAAGAGCTCTTCTTCTGTACCGTTGTAGCTGTGTATAACCTTCTGTAGATTGTGTCTTTGTATGGTTTTTGTACTTCCGGGGTCCAAGAGACATCGGAGAATGTTCCAGGTCTTGGACATTCCTATCTGCCTTTCCATCAAGTCGCACGTGGCTTCCCACTTCTGTTGGGTTAACCTATTTGCATATATCTCGATTTCCTTGTTTAATTCCACAATTCTCTTCCTTAATTTCCGATTATGTTTTTGCTTTTTCCATCTTTTCAACATGCTACCTTTCGCTTCCCACATGTGCAATAATCTGCTATCCATCTCCTCTATACCTGCCTCCTCTGGAACAGTTTTGGTAGCTCGTTTAATGTTTTCTTGCAGTTTCTCCGCCCATTTCTCAATGTCCGTTATAGTGTCTTCCGCATCATCTTGTCGGATTTTGCGGAAAGAGTCCCATTCTACTAGCTTGAGTTCTCTCCCCCTCTTTTTCCTTGGGCCTGCTTGTACCGTTGTGACGACGATGCAGTGGTCACTACCTAAGCTTTCCTGCATGTTTGTCCATTGAGAAACTGCTAGATTCTTCGTAAATGTTAGATCTGGTGTCGTGTCGTTGGTTACGCTGTTTCCTATTCTGGTTGGTGTCTGAGGGTCAGTTATGAGCGTTAGTCCTTCGTGCTGAGCGTCTGCCCATAGGCTTCGGCCCTTAATGTTCTCTATCCTGTATCCCCAAGCCGCGTGTGACGCGTTAAAATCGCCGACCACGACTAGTGCCTGCTTCTGCGCTACGCTCAACACTTTGCGGAAGAGTGGGCCGAATTTGGGCTTGTGCCGGGGTGGACTATATATGTTCAGAATAAATAGACTTCCCTCTTCTTTACGGGAGGGGATTATTTCAATCAGGACGTGGTCTATGCCGCGCACACCGGTATCGTGCTCGACAGCCGAGAGGTTTCTGTGTATCAGCGTCGTGACGGTTGCCTTCTCGCCGGAAGCACTGTACGATTTATACCCCGATAATTTTGCGATCCCCCCGGTTTCCTGCAGGGCGATGACATCTGGCGCCTCCTTACTTGTTACGAACTGCTGCAGGTTTCCTCGCTTGCGACGATACCCGCGGCAGTTCCATTGCCAAATCGCGTATTGGTTACGCGGCACCATGTTGATTTATCAGTTCTTCCCCGGTGGCCTTGCTATTTTCTACCGTATTCGGCCTGCTATACGGTTTGCTTTTAACCGGTCCTGCGCCTGCCGGCCTAATATCCTTTGGTGTGCTTTCTAGTGCCGCTACTCTATTCTCTAATCCATCGAATCGTTGCTTAATCTCTATATACATGTTTGTGATTTGTTGCTGTAACCCATCGAACATTCCTTTAAACGTTCCCATAACCTCGCTGATTGCAAATACACTCTTTTCTTCAGCCGTTTCTTGCGCCCTCCTTTTGTGTGGTGGTGCTTCTCCGTTCGCTTGCGTGGGAACGGGCGTTGGAGCCCGACTACGCGTCGACGTCGTACTGGCGGAGGGTGCGTTGACATTCTTTTGTTGCTGAAGCTTCGCGTTTTCTGCCCTAAGCTGCTTGATCTCATCTTTAAGCGTTGCATTCTCTCGGGTAATCTGTTCTAACATGTTTCTAATCTGTGTCATTTCCTGTTCTAGGGCGGACCCTTTAACTTTAGGCGATTGAGTAGCAGTGCCGGAGACCGCGCTTGCCCAGCTCACCTGTGCTTTGCTCCCGTCTCCCCCTCGATTAGTTCTCGAACCGGACCTCGACCTTGATCTCGTCCACGATCTCGTCCTGGACCTGGACCTGGAGCGTTCGCGACCGGCTTCCCCTGGCAGTCTCGGGAAGGAACCAGAGTGGTGTCTTCCATAGTTTTTCCTGCTTGTTTCTTCTCTGTCGGTTGAGGGCTGCTTGCTCGCTACAGTCTTATGATTATTGTTGTTGCTCCCTCTGGTTTCTTTGTAGTTGTGGTAGGAGTACTCTTCCTCTTCGGCCTCTTCTTCTTCCCTCCTCCGTCGCTCCCAGCGGCGTCTCCTGACCAGGTACGGTATCTTGTATCTTGCTTGGCACTTCTTGTCTCCCGTGAGGTGGTCTTTGCCGCACAGTTGGCACTCCGCGTCGCAGTTGTGATCCTGCTGAGGATTCTTGCACCCACACCCCCGGCAAATCTTGTCTTCAGGGTTGGGGCACACGTCAGCCCTGTGCCCTGTTCTTCCGCATCCAAAGCATATGTCGATGTGTTTTTTATACAAGGAGCATTGGATAAGCATCGCTCCATACCTCACATATCTGGGGACGTGAAAACCTTCAAATAAAATGATCACGTTGTCTGTGTTACCCATTCTCTTGGCGTGCAAGACTCCAGGATTGCGTGGCGTGACCAGACTGGTCACTATGTCCTCCGGACTCTCCTCCTGGGATATTCCTCTGATGAGACCCTTGGATGTATTATCAGGAGCTGCTCTGTAAGCACTTGCTTCAAATTCTTGTTCTCCAAGGCGTAGCTTATTGATAGCCCCATATTTCCTGGCCCGCTCCTCGGAAGGTGTGCTGAGCACCACTATATTTTGTTTGCTGTTTATGCATATGCTGTCTTCCTCCGCTGTCTCTCGGCCGACCCCGGCAGCGTTGCGCAGACAGTAGTAAATGCGATCCAGCTTGTAGTCTGATACCTTAAGTCCGCCACGTGGACGCACGATAACCCTGTAGTCTTCTTTTGGCAGGTTAGGCAGCCTACTTGCTTTGATGATTTGTCGCACCTTGCGTTCGTTCTTCCATTTGTTTCTATTTTTTGCTTCCCCGACGAAGGTTCTTCCCGGCTGCTCGTGTCCCGCCAATCCGGCCCCACCGCTGCATCGCTTCTTTGTGCCTCTTCTAACTTCGCACCAACCTGATTCTTTTCCGAACTCCTCCGGTTGCATTTCTTCGCCTTCCACGCTCACGACTTCCATAATGGAGCAGGGTCTGGGTATCTCCGTCGGTAGGCCGAGCTCTCTCAGCCACCGCTGCGGCGGAGCCGTTCGAGGTGTCGAGGCGTTCTAGTTAGGTGTAGATCTCCCGCCACGCGTAGCGAGAGGAAGGAACGATTGACGGCCGAAAAACGGGCCCACCTGGTAGAGAATGGTGTCCTTGGACTCCTTGGCACCTGTTCTTGTGAAGATCAATGGATTTCTCCACAAAATGCGATTTTCCGCCGAGAATCATAAGAAAATGCGGAGCTGACGCGATGTGCATCCGCACTCCACGGCTTCTTCTTCTTCTCCCCGTAGGATATTCGGAAAGCATATTTTTGATTGCTTGAGTGTCGAAGATGGAGGAGAGGTGGTGGGAGGTACTTGGAGAGGAGGCGGATTGGGGAGAGAGAAAAATAAGTTGCGAAAGGCGCGGAGGTTAACCAGAAAATAAATATCCAGTTTGTTAACCTGCACTGGCGAAATTGTAAGCGAAAGCTAAAAGATAACAAGAAAGGCACAGAGAGAGAGAGAGAGAGATTAAGAAAAAAAAAACACGTACACATGTACATGCGCACACATAAAGTAACATGGTAATGTGAGAGTCGTTCATCCACGTCGCTTGAGCAGAGGATCTTTAGTAGCTCCTTCGTCGCTTTCTGGTGCGAAGACTGTAGAGGCCTGCACTCCAAGAATAATCGGCTCAGGAAGCGGCTGGTCATCGAGGCGTGCCAATACACACGCGAGGGAGTGTCCCTAGGAGCAATGAGGAGAATGACAAAAGACATGTTCAATTATTCTCTCGCTACCGCAATCCTCACAAGCAGCACTGTCGTCGATTACGATGTGGCAAGCAAATGTATTTGGGAACGGTACTCCAACTGTTCCTTGCCAGAGTTGGCAGAGAACAGTTGTCTCAGTTCGGATAATCCAGATGGGATGCGGAGTCGGAGGCATGTGTTCAGAAGGTGCAGACGGGTACAGCGGAAATCTGTGTGTTCTACATAGATCATGTGGCATCACACGGGAGCATGCGAAGATTTATTGCTGCATCTGACCTTAACACTGGGTCGGATTTCTGCACGCGATCTTCGTAAGCACTTTAAGTAGCTTCATCAGCACGTTCGTTGAACTTAAAGCCGCAGTTCTGGAAGCCACTGAAAAGTGATGTCATGTCCTTTCAGGATGACACAGCAACGTTTTTTTTTTCCAGAGCCATAAAAGGAGCAGCTACCGACTTTCCGGATTCCAAAGAATGCTGAGTCGTGCTCCCTAAAGGGCTGCAAAAATAGCACATCTTTCTTTCCACAGTCACTCTATGCACGACCGACAGAACGCGGGTAGTTGAACCTTTATCAAGTGGAAGTTGATAAACGCTGCGATGCTTACTACAGGCCAGCTAGAAGTACAAGGTTGTAAATCTTGCCTTATAATTGGGCTGAAATGATTATTTTGTTGATCGCAAAGACAATGACGAGAATGCGGTGCTCTATGATGTCCTATAGGTGAAAGAACACAGGAAACTTCAGCGGTACTTCCGGCTCTAAACTCATCTACTGCAGCAGCAGCAGGCTTTCATTGCGCCCACCACCATCTTATCAAAAACCACTTTGCAATTTACAGAATGTCGCTTTCATCTGCTACAGCATTGACTGCTGCAGCCTCCGAAATACCTGCACAGATGCCAGCGCCTCGGGATCGGCGTGGCACATAAAACTGCGCAGAAATTTTCAAGTGTCAGAGCCCCAATAAAGCAGAGATTAGTGAGTGCGCCTGCCAAACGTGGTCTCCCGCCGTCAGCAGCACAAATCCCGCACTCATAACCTCATTGCACTTGTGTTCCACTAAGTAGGTGGCACATTAGTAGGTGGCACTAAGTAGGTGGCACATTTTAGCGTATGTGTTCCACTTAGCCGGTTGAATCTATGTCAAACGAGATGAAAATGCTCCATATAATTAGTTAAACTTATATGGAACTGTATTAAGAGTGGCATGCGGAATACAGTGGCAAGAAGCTAGACCGAAGGAAGCTCCTAGGCTCAAGAACAGTCTCCTATTGGTTCCAATTAGTAAGCGGAACATTTTTGTAAGTGCGTTCCGCTTACATAGTGAAACCTACATGGAATGAGGTTAGGGACCCTATTACGTAAAACGTTTTCTATATGTATCTATTTCATTTTTCTGACGTC
Organism: Dermacentor andersoni; assembly: GCF_023375885.2. Classification (NCBI taxonomy): domain Eukaryota; kingdom Metazoa; phylum Arthropoda; class Arachnida; order Ixodida; family Ixodidae; genus Dermacentor; species Dermacentor andersoni. The sequence goes on along the minus strand of NC_092817.1, from coordinate 64,754,113 downwards.
ACGTTTACGTAACGACCGAAGCATGCATCGGGCATTGACTCGCAGCGTTGTTTGAACAGGCCAATAAAACACTCTCCTCGTTTATAGGAGGTCATTTTGTTTGATTTAAAAGTGAATAAGATTGTCTTACAAGAAGCCTTTTCTTATTTAATTGGCTGACCAGAGGTGAGGAGCACGCAAAAGTCGAGAGGGTTTCGATGGGGTCAGGGTAGTACAGTGAAATTAGACAGCCTTACGTGCAGGTTGGTGCCAGCGTCTGTGATTGGCCCGCTTCTTCTTGCTTAGGTTTCGTTGTCTGGTAGAAAATTGCTACGCCGTGCAACGGGATGGTAAAAATGCAGCTAAAATGGGTCTTCAGGGAAGAAAGTTTGGCAGAGCGATATCGTTTGCGTGCCGAAATGACTCGACAACGTTGTACTGCCGCGCAATATTTATTATACGCATGTAATTCGTTATCCCCGGCCGCTCCGACTAGCCAGTACCAGAACGATCGGCAGGCCGCCATCTTATATTTATTTTGGAGCTGGGCAGCCTCCGATTATTTCGCAAAAAAAAGAAAAGGAAGAAAGAAAAAGAAGCAAGAATCAGTTTTGTTCGGAATATAATGCATCTTTAATGCGTACACGTTACTTTGAAGCAGTGAGTTTTCGTGGTTCAGTGGTGTCGAGAGACAGCCAGGACAAGTCGGTGAAGCAGGAATGCTTTTGAAATATCGTCGAGGGCTGATGGTGAAAATACATAGACGAGGAAATAATCACTTTTCTTTTGTTCCGTCTAATCATGCATGATCAATGTGCACACATAATATCAAATTAGGAGTTTCCACGGCTTTTCTGACGTTGCGTGAGAAAGAAGCGAAGTGTGGTGGCCCGAGAAAATTTTGACTAATCATGGAGGTCTGCTGGCAGAAATTGAATAGAAGAGTCTGGAAAGTTTTACGTCATAGCGCTCTAGGAGTGCCGAAGCGGTGGCGAAGGGTAACGCTTTGTTTTATTCGGGATGTGGTAAAATCAAAGCTGAGCATCAGGAGGCGGCCTGTGGATGACACAATAGTGAGATTTAGCTGGTCTGAAAACTTGTTACGCTTTGCGGTGCATCGTATTACCGGAGTGGTAGACAGCAGCAGCCCACCAGCCAACTTGGTAGGACACCTAGTGTCGATTTGGTCAACTACGATGTGTTTAACAATTTTCGTGTCACAAGAGTGTTCTCGTCAAAGGAAAATCACGAAAGAGCTGCACGTTGGTGGTTATGTCGCTACCAACGCTTTACATCCACAGTCAAGTTGAATACGCTGGGTTGCCGCAGTATCAGCCTAATGGTTAGCTCTCTGGCTAACCATTGCGTCGCAAGACGTCGCTACCGGCGTTCTTGCTGCCGTGCATGGCCCTGGCAACCCGGTAAACCGGAAGTGATGAGAAGTATGCCGACGAGCGTAAACATTCCAATGACGATGTCATAACTGAAAGGACGGGCGTATCCACAGAGCAAATGCAGTTTCGAACGCTCAATGTTCTCGCACTTAAACATAGAGCGTGTGGTCACGGGCCTGTTGCCAATATGGGCTGTGTATGTAAAGCCGTGAGTGGAGGAAGCTCTTTCAGTGGTTTTCCGTCTGTGCTCAACGGTCTCTAATTCGAAATGTACACGCATACAAGTGTGCGTACAACTAGCGCTTTTTCTCTCCCCTTTCTGTCTCTTTGTCCCTATATCCGCTTTCTCCATTGCAGCGCAGCAAATCGGACGTGTTCCTGGTTAGCCTCATTGTTTTTCCTCTCTTTGCTTTCTGTCTCCCTCGTTCTGCCTGAGATTGTATTATTCGATTGTCTGCTTGGCATCCGCACCTCTATAGTATAGTATATGCGTGTTAAATATTATCACATTATAACCGACGGTTAGAGTTCTGTGGTTATACAGATTATACAACCTCGACTCATCACTAACACTGAAATTACCAGTGAACGTTTCACGACGTGACGCAACACTGCTGTTTCGGCTGTGGGTAGGAGTAGCATTCACTAACTCTTACAACTATCGTATTGGAATGGCGGACTCACCGATGTGCGCTGAGTGCAAATTTAAAAATACCATCAATCATATTCTGTGGAACTGTTCTCGCTTCTATAGTCAACGTCAGGCTCTCCAGTGAGCCTTGAATAGATTGAAGGATAGGCTATTTACAGTATCAAAGACCTTGGGAGCCGGGTCTCCCAGTTCATCAGCGCAGAAAGCCATTCGAGTGCTTCTTCAATACCTGAAGGCAACATACAGACTGTAAACACGTTGACTGTAGAGACGTTGATACGTAGTGCTGTTAGACTCATGTCTTACATCTCTTTATTTCACTTCCCCCTCCCCACGGGTAGGGCCACAAAATAGACTCAGCCTTGTTATCCTCCCTCCCTTTCCTTACTTCCTTCTCTCTCTCTCTCTCTCTCATGCCGTTATGAGCAGTTGCCGCTGTCAAACAGTCCACAAGGTCACCTGTGGCCATGCGAAGGGCACGACAAAACAGCGACATCTTTTGTTTGCTCCACCTAGAGAGTACAAGAAGAAAGTCCTATTCTAGTAAACTCTAGCTCCACTCACATGCAATACATATGCACCGCAACTATTGCTACAGAATTCTCAGCCTACGCTCCATACCTATTGCTAATTACCCACGCACACGTACAGTCGCGTGCGATATGACTTGCAACACCCTTGTTCGTGGTCGAACGGGCTCTAAGAGGGTGCGCGGTGGCTCTGACATGCGAAATGGCGGTTTAATAAATACCACTAATTGAAGCTGTGCTTACGTCTGGAACTTACCCTGTTTCTGCGCAGCCATACAGTCTTGGAGTTCCTTCGACCGCGGGCACTGATGGTGCAGGTCATATTGCACGTGCATGCGCCCTACTGTACATGCGCCCTATGCGATATAATTGGTCCCCGCATAGCGCTACCAGCAGCAGACGTATGGAGGCCGCAAGATATCGTCACGATTT